>NC_073693.1:314274257-314463035 GCF_029784155.1 Uranotaenia lowii
GGTGTGATGTACAGGAAAATCAAACCGAGCTAATTTAGCTACTAAGCCTTTGCGCCAAACACTTTCAAAAGCTTTTTCAATATCAAGAAGAGCAACACCAGTTGAATAACCTTCAGATTTGCTAGCGTTAATCATATTAGATACACTCAAAAGTTGATGTGTTGTAGAATGTCCATGACGAAACTTAAATTGTTCATCAGGGAATTTAGAATTCTGATTAATGTGAATCATCATTCTATTCAAAATGAGAGAGTTATATTGAATAGTTTACTTAAAGGAGGAAGCAAACTAATTGGTCGATAACTCGAAGGCTCTGAAGCACTTTTTCCAGGTCTCAAAATTGTAGTTACTCTGGCATTTTTTCATTTATTGGGAAAATAAGCCAAGTGAAAACATTTTTTGAAGAGTTTAACTTAAAAATTTAAAGTACTTTAGGGCAACTTTTAAATAAAAATATAGAATATCCCATCATCCCCCGTGGCCTTCATATTTTTAAATTTTTTGAAAATCAATTTAAGTTCATCAATATTTGTCTCACAAGAACTTTCAAATACATTTTGTTTAAATAGAATATCATCAAATTCAAGGGAAATTTGAGAATCAATTGAACTTACAACGTTTAAATTAAAATCATGAGCAGACTCAAATTGTTGGGCTAATTTTTGAGCTTTTTCTGAATTAGTTAAAAGAAGTTTATCCCCATCTGTCAAAGTAGGAATTGGCTTCTGGGGCTTTTTTAGAATTTTAGTTAATTTCCAAAATGGCTTTGAGTAGGGTTTTATGTCCTCTACTGCTTTAGCAAAATTTTCATTACGAATGAAATTTAAACGACGTTTGATCTCTTTTTGAAGGTCGCAATAAATTAATTTCAAATAAGGATCCCTAGTTCGTTGAAATTGGCGTCGACGAATGTTTTTCAGTCGTATCAAAAACTGAAGATCATCATCAATTAAAGGTTGATTAAATTTATGTTTAACTTTAGGTATTGAAGCGGCTCTGGCATTGACTCTTGAAGTTGTCAAATTTTCTACAGCCAAATCAATATCTTCTATTGAATTCAATGGAACGTTTACATCTAAATTACGTTCAATCAAATTCATATATCGCTCCCAGTTAGCCTTTTGAAAATTGAAAGTTGATTTTAAAGGGTTTTCAATGGGACTTTGGGATCAAGAAAATGTTACTGGAAGGTGGTCTGAATCGAGGTCCGCATGAGTAACTAATTGACTATAATGCTCGCCTAATTCCGTTAGAACCAAATCAATTGTGGAGGGATTTCTAATTGAAGAAAAACAAGTATGCCGATTAGGATATTCAACAGTATAAAAACCTGCAGAGCAGTCATTAAACAAAATACTCCCATTAAAATTTGATGAAATATTGTTCCAAGATCGGTGTTTTGCATTAAAGTCACCAATAATAAAAAATTAAGATTTGTTTCTGGTGAATTTTTGTAAATTTCCCTTAAAAAATGTTTCTGTTCACCGCTACATTGAAAAGGCAAATATGCGGCAACAATTATAATTTTCCCCATAGAAGTTTCTAATTCAATTTCAATTGTTTCTAAGACTTTTGTATTGAAAGAAAGAAGAAGTCTAAATTTGAGTCGACTATTGCTAACAATCGCTACACCCCCACCTTTTCGATCTAGTCGATCATTTCGATAAACTTTAAATAAAGCATTGCTTTTCAAGTTATAGTCTGGCTTTAAAAAAGTTTCAGTGATGGCAGCAATATGTATGTTTTGGGTTTTCAAAAATAAAAGAACTCATCTTGGTTAGCCAGCAAAGATCTAGCGTTCCAATTCATAATATTCAAACAGCTATTTGGATCCATGAAGGAATCGTATAGTCATAATCAAATCATTATGTTAGCATAATCAAAGGAAGTTTGAAGAGCTTCAAACATTGAATTTGCTTTGAACATAAGTTGCATCATTTCCATTAAATTTTGATGCAAAATCTTTAATTTTTCCTCTGTTATCTCACCCAAATCAACCAAATTTTTGGATCAGAAAATGATGGAGAAGAACATGTATTTGAACTTCAGGGACTTACCAAAGCCTTCGCATGAACATTGAGACTTGGGTTTTTTCCCATTTTTATTAGTTATACCAAAAGAGGACGACCCATTTTCAACCTCCTCTGAGAACGTTAAACAACGAGTCTGTGGCGCTTAATCAGCACAGTTAACATTAAAATCACTTTGAGCATTACCAAGAAGTGATTCTAAAGTAGGCCGAGGCTGACTGCGAATAGGTAGATTGTTTGCCGGCCTGACGTATTAAGACGAAAAAGAGGAAGGAGGAGAAGAAACTTTTCTGCAAACTTTGGGATTTTTCCTAGAAGCAATAATTTTTGCCCTAACAGAACAGTCTATGGAGTTCGAGGAATGATTACCTGCGCAATTTGCACACTTGAAAAATTCTGTTTGTGGTTTATCACCACCAAAAAGGCATTTGGATTTGTCATGATTGAATGAGTCACAAAGCATGCATCTGGCATTCATTCTACAATTTTTAGTGCCGTGACAAAAAGCTTGACAACGACGACATTGCGTAATATTTTGTAGAAAATTGGAAGAAGATGTTCGAAAAAGTTCAAATTTGACTCGACAATGAAACATAAAACGAGCCTTTTCAAGAGCCTTTTTAAAATGGATCGAATAAAGCTCAGGAGCAAAACCAACACTACTGGTATTATTCGTGTTGGTTCTTTTCCTCATTTGAATCACTTGAATCGGAGAAAAACCTAACAAAGAATTTAATTCAGTTGTGATCTCATCCGGTGTCTGATCGCCGGTGAGACCAAGTTCAACTTTGAAAGGACGATCACTTTTAGTGTCGTAGGTAAAAAAATGATGTTTTTTATTACAGACTCCGTTCGATTTTGGCAACACGCTCGTTTATTTTGTATTGCCAAAATCGAATGTTGCCAAAAACGAACGGGGTCTGTATTCAAATAATATGAAAATCACTGAAAGATTCCGCCAATATACGAGCAGTTCCCTTTCGACCGATCTGAAGAGAAATCTTCACATCCTCGATGGAAGTGACGATTTATTTTCGAAAGGCATTGAAGTCTGAAATTGTGACCGTAATTGGTGGAACCTTTTCATTTTTAAGAGTTTAAGAAGAAGGTTTTTAAGTACTCTTATCAGAATTAAATATGAATATTTCCTCGTTACCGATGTTATGAAGGACATCGAATGAATTGGAAATTTCAATTTTTTTGGCAGATGGGCCTGAATTAGGTTCGCAATCCGTTTTCTTCCGACTTTGACACCGGCCGATGACTTCCCCATGCTGGAAAGAAAAGAGAAAAACTATGAATAAAAGAAAATGTAAATAATTTAAGCATTGAAAAGTGCTGATTGAAAAACAGGTAAGGATAAAATTGATAATGTAAAATTACACGCTTAGTTCAAGTGAAATTGTATTAGCTTATAAGTGATTCAAGTGAGTCAGGCAAAAATTCACTTAATGAGCGCTTACGTGAAAATTCAAGTGAATTTAACGTTTTCTTTTCGGCTGGGTGTATGTATCATGGAAATTTGTGCGTTTAATGAGTATAGAGTGTTAGATGTGTTCAATGTGCTACATTCAATAGGTGGGTGTAATTTTCTGGTTAGGATCACATTTAAACGATTTTCGGTGACGGTAATGCGTTCGCATCTAGCGTAACACCCCTAAATCATCATGATAATTATTTCTCGAGAAGTTCTTTGCCAAATTCCCAGTCAATTATTATTCTACCTGACTTTTCTTAAGCGTCAATATATGACAGTTAACTGACAGTTCAACAGTCGAAATTCTTAGTATTTGTGAGTTTTTAGCTCTCGAATTGAAATCTGTCACACATACATCTGCACATAATTTTGTTCATGCGTATGCTATGCATATAAAATGAGCCATTCTTCTGATTGTTCATGTGTTTTCCTGCAAGTGTGAGTGATTCAAGGATGGTTGCCTGTCGGCCATATTGCCAGGCTCAAAAACAAGCATGGTCGATGCAGTGACTACAGCATATTTCATTTTTTGGAAATGACGAAGTTTCAACTCGGATTTAAATTTGTATTACTTGAAATATCATCAATTTACTTAAAACATGAATAATGAAAAATATTTCTAAAAACCTTTTGATTTATTTAGGTTTATTATATATTTCAATGTTACTCAGTTTCAGGAAAAAATAACGCTAATTTTAAATTATGCGCATTATTCATCTTTTTAAGGCTATTTCGGTTCCATGATCTATGCCTATTAAAAATACTTGTACAACTTTGTGTTTAAAGATCGAAAAAAGGCTAGATTGTGTTACATCAATCAATCAAATTGCTTCAAAGTTCTCGATTGATTCATTCAATTTATTAAATAAAATCATTTTTGAATGAATTGATTTGGGGCTGTTCACTAATTACGTAAGCACATATGGGTTTCACATTTGCTTACGATCTCTTACTAGGGGGGTAGGGGGGGTTTCCAAAAATCTTACGTAAGAAATATTACTTTAAAAATTCATCACAGCCACAGCAATACGAAACCATACTACTCAGGTTTTATTTATCTCACTACCTATTTTTTGGTTAATTTTGGTGTTATGTTAATTATCTTTTAATATATTTGAATTAATAAAAAAAAATGCAGATTCTATAAAATTTATAAAGAATCAATTCAAACCAAAACACTAAATCACATTATTAAAAAAGATCGTCGCTTTTCGCTTTTCATCATAACAATCTTTTCAATTGAGAAATTTATAGAAACCACAAGGAAAATGGCGCGTTGTGACACCACAATTTGACTTCATTAAGAAAATATCTTTAAAAACCAATATGAGGCGTTTTAAATAAAAAATTTCTCGACAGTTTTTTCAATGATAGACATTACCAACTCTAAATTTTGCAAAAAAATTACCAAAAAATCCTAAAACTTCATCGCTTACCGCTGAAATGAGTCTGAGCTTTTAGGTAAGTTGACAACGTGATTGTCGTTAAACATCTTTATCCCAATTCTAGTAGTATAAATGATATTTTTTTTTAAAGATTTTTAGGATATTCAAGTAAAAAACATAAATAAAATTTATGGTAAATTGTGGTAACCTGATCTCTCTTTTTGAAATCGGCATTTAGATTTTATATCGTTATTTCGATTGTGGAAATTTATTGAAAATTATTGTTACCCCAAACATGTCTTGAATAATGTTTTCTTTAATCGTTTATGACATTTCATCTGTTGTTTTGTATTGATTGTGCTTTTCATATACAGCTTTTTAATTTTACTTAAAAAGTGCTTTGCTTTGAAGTATGTTTGTCACATTTTTAATATTTTCAAGCTATTTTTGAAAAAAGTGTCAATTTCTCTGACATGAATGCCATAATGCTGGTAAAGTGTCAAAAGAAAAATTTTTAAAAAAAAGTGTCAGTTTCTCAAGGAATGAAAAAAGCGTAAGATCTTACTACGGGGGGGAGGGAGGGTTTTGAAAAATCTTACTTTGTCTTACCAGGGGGGAAGGGAGGGTTGAAAATTTTTGAAATCGTGCTTACGTAATTAGTGAACGGCCCCTTTACGGCGATTTCAGTCATGAAAAAATCTTAAAACGATTTTTATTTCTTCATCCGACGTTTCGGCATTTATTATGCCTTTCTCAAGGAGTTGAAATTTCTCGTTTTAATTGTCCAAAAAAAAAAAAATTAAAACGAGAAATTTCAACTCCTTGAAAAAGGCATTATAAATGCCGAAACGTCGGATGAAAAATAAAAATCGTTTTAAGATTTTTTCGTGACTGAAATCGCCGAAAATCAATTTATTCATTCAACCAGTCGATAAAAATTTTACAAAATCATTTTTTTTAATAATTTAATAGATATAAGGTTATTAATTAAGTATAAATATTGATATTTATATTTGAAGTATTAACTTTATCTATCTTGTTATTTGCATTTGTGTACGACGAGCATATCATACGGCCAAAAAGCAATTGACATAAATCATACCGACAGATTTCACACTGATTAACTACACAAATGATATGGAGTGCGAAAACCAATCTAGTGCGCAGCGCATTTGTTTCATCTGTAAAAAAATTTGTTTCATTTATAAAAATATTAAGAAAAATATAAATAATATTGAATTATTTTAAAAATTCAAAAATTTTTAAACATTTTAGTTAATTTTTAAACCTGGCAGCCCTGAACTGAGCATGCAGGCGGCAGGCAGAATTTTTCTCGTCGTCGGCCATTTGTTTGCCTACTCTGTACAGCGAAAGAAGCGTGGAACTCGAAATGGTAAAATTATGTTTGATTTTAAAATTTAAGGTTTCATAATGTTGTTTTTCATGTTTCAGGAGCATTTCAGCATAATTGAGGCAGAATCATCAAACCTTATTCATACAGTCAGCGATAAATTGCCTAACAAGTGGCCCTGGAAAGCTCAAGACGATTATGGAGAGTACGTGTCTACAATTCTTTCCCGTGATTGTCAGGAAAAATGGCGTCGGGTGAAACCACTCAAATCAGGGGCCAAATTTCGCCGGATAGGTTGTGCTGTCCAGAAGAGAAACCGAGACATGAGTGAGGTGCCTCATCTTTGTGTTTTTCGGTTGCTAGGATAAGGACATCGAACTCAGCGGTCCTTTTCATCAAAAGGACAGGATACGTTAGGATAAATATAAAGACAAACGAGATAAATTGTTGTAAGCCCAGTGCTTTATACTAAGTTCAAATTTATTTATTCTCTTAATATGACAATAAAATTACATAAACATTAATAGCATTTTTAACAAATATCCGGAAATCTTTTAAATTGATTTTGAATCTAAAACAAAACCTTGCCAACAGAATATTTCTCATTTACCAACACTCATGCACATACTAATACAATGAATGATGTTTGCCTGTATGTGTCACAAAGTCATTTTTAAACAGGAAAATTCATTTCAAGAAGAATCGGGTGGGCTATTTTCGACTTGGGTGTCTGCAGAACGGCTACTAGAATTCTAGTAGCCCTAGTAGAATTTTTATTAAGCGGGTTTATGCTCCTTCCAAGACAAAAAAATAATTCACCTTCAAGTTTTAAAAGGAAGATTTTTTTCTTTCATTCAGTTATGCTAAAGAAAAATATATAGTTTAACTCAAATTTGGTAAAAGTCTATATCTCAAAATTTAATCCTAGTTTGATGAAGCTTTCGCCACGTACCGGTAAGTAGATGGGCACCTGAAAGCGTACGACCGTTCAATGAATTTTTCCAACGGTTGAGCCCGGAAGTACGATATTGGCTGCTCAATCCATCATCAAGCGAGCTTTTTCGCCGGAGCCCTTACACTTAATTCGGCTTAGAAAGCTTCTTGGTTGGCCACACACCGGCTAGAAAGCAGCTCAAAACTAGCCAACCGGCTGCCTTTATGACCCGTCATGTTCCACGAACTGCCGCCATGCCATTTTACGACCCTGCTTTCTGCTGGCTCTAGCATCATGGGTGATGCCATTCTTGTTGAGTTTTATTTTTTTTACGACGAGGACATTCTTCGTGAAGAAATGAGTAGTTGAAGCCTGAAGAGGGGAAGCAAAACTGCTCGTAAAAATGGACCTGGCTAGGCAAGTGCGAGCGAAATGAGAAACTCCACGGCCATTAAAGCCAATGAGCGCTACAAATGACCGACCGCTTCCTGGCCACTGCACTGCACTGGCTGGACACCCCTTCGAGGTACTTTCTTCCTCCCGTAGAGAGTTGTGCTAGAATGATCTGCCATCAGCCAACCAATTGAGATAAGGATTACCCCCCATCGTCCTTCGTCGTCATAGTTCTTGTCACCCTCGTCATCGTCCTCGGGAGAAATGGAAATGTTTAATTTTGAAGAGCACGAGATTTAATGATTCCCTGATTCATGGGGCTTGGGCGTACTAGTAGAGAGAGGAATTAGCTTTTCGTGCAATAACATGAAAACTGCAGCGGTGCTGCATTCAAGAAGATTGACTATAAGTGGGGAAGTTTTCCCTTGTGAAAAAGAAAGATAGAGAAAAAGTGTAGGAAAAATATTTTTGAAGCACTTTTATGTTTAGAAAAATGATAAATTTTTTATGTTAAGTTGTAATTTTTTAGACAATGGGTTCGGTATATAAACTTTTTTTTTCAATTTTCTTCGTCTAAAGGCATTTCGATTCAAATACAAATGACCATTGAACCATTGCCGTAGAAACGGGGAGGAGAGGGGGTTTGGGGATTAAGCTCCCCCCCTCATCATGATAGCCCAGGTAAATCGAGCGAAGTTTTCTACTTTACATTCTAAAGTTGAAATTCTCAAGCACATTTCGATAATGCACTTAGGTTATTTGAGAGTAACAATATTAACGCAGAACTGATTACAAAATCTCGAAAACTTATCCCAGATTCAGTATTTAGCTGGAAATTTTCAAAATATTATGTCTTATTTATAGAAATTCGGATTCTGCATCCAGTTTAGGATTCTTGATTTTCAATTCGAATCATCATCTTATATATAAAAATGGAGACGTTTTCTTTTTAACACCATCACGTTTAAACGGACGGTCGGAATGAAGTGAAATTTGGTATCTGAGGGTTTTTCGGGTCAGAGATGGTTTGTATAATAGTTTCAAGAATCTCACTTTTATGGAAGGGGGGCTTCTATATAAAATCAATTTAAAATGGTACATTAGTCGAACAATTTAAACACGATTAACAAAAAAAAACAGAAATAATCAAACAAACAATTTAAATTCATTTCACAAAATTTATTCACAAGCACGAATAAGTTAAGAACGTGTAGATGTGGTTAAACAGTTATAACGATTTATTTATTAAAAGGTAAAACAAAGTTTACCGGGTCAGCTAGTAGAAAATTAAAATTTAAATGCTGTGTTGATATCCTGGTTATAAAAACAGATTCAACTATTGTTTCGCGTTTCAACATTTGATTCACGATACTCTAAAATCATGTGCATTTTCAATATTGTGATAATAAATTTCCAAATATAAAAAAAATATAAATTTTTGTTTCTTATTCAGAATCGAAGTTTTTGAACTTAATTTTTATGCAGAATTCAAACGCAACGAAGCTAAAAAATGGCCAATCAGAATTGAAAACTAAGAGTCATCATTAGAAATTCATATTTTTATCCGGATTCACTAATCAAACATTTGAAATTTTAAATTTAGATTAAGATTGATGTCCCAAAACATCAAAATTTGAATTCCAGTTTCAAAATTGAGGGTTCTGTTCTGAAGCAAATTACACTTCTTTTCTGAAACTTGATAGTCCGATCTGGGATTGAGATACTGATTCAATTTTTGAATTCAGGTAAGAAGTCTAAATCAATTATTATTTTAAACTAGCTGACCCGGTGTGCTTTGCTACACCTTCCATTTCTGAAATTGGTGATAGATAGAGTCTTAAAGTATTATGTAACGCGTTTCCAATGTAAAGAGAATCTCAAACTATCATACAAACATTTTTCGTAACAAAATAAAGTCACGGGCCACATTTGGCTCCATTTACCCTTCTTTCCCAAATTTGGTCTCATTTTCTAGATCAACTATCCAATTAGTATAACAATTGTTAAGGGTCTCAAACCATCAGAAAAAAAATATGTCGTATATACAAATACGATCCCATGTCATGTATGGTTCCATTCTCAATAAGACCCCATATTATTAAAAAAATGGGTGACCCTCTTTCGATTTCATATCTACCCTATGAAAGTAGAAAGACGTCTCAAACCAAACATTTGCTGCACACAAAACGCTCCCATGAAAATTTTTTTCCATTTTCTCGATTAGTAATCAAAATATTTAAAAATAATTATGTGTGACTCCCTTCATACTCAGAATTCAGGTCTAAAATCATCATAGAAACATTCCATGCATTCAAATACACTCCCATGCCAAATTTTGTTTCATTTGCTCGACAACATGATTGTTTCCATATCATATTTGATTGCATTTATAAGATAAGTTCATGGTTTATGCAAAACAATTGTATGGAAGCTCTCCTCTTCCTTAACTTTATCCCTAATTGATGGAAAATGGAGTCTCAAATAAGCATATAACCATTTCTTGTATCCAAATGACCTCCCATGTCAAATTTGGTTCCATTTGCTTTATTAGTTCTCGAGTCATGCAAAAATGTTTATGGGAGCATTTTCCGCCCTTAAAATTTTTCCTTTCGAAGAACGGAGGATTTTCAAAATATCATAGAAACATTTCTGGTATTCAAATACCTTCCCACGCTAAATTTGGTTCGTTCCATTTTATTGAGACATTCCAGATTTGCTGAAAATTTTTACAGAGCCCACTCCTAGCTTTATTTTTCCTCACTGGATGAAGGGAGGGGTACCCTTTCAAGCCAAATTTGGTTCCATTTGCTCAAACAGTTCTCAAGTTATGCAATATAAAAGATATGTAAGTCCACTCCCCCTTTCTCATGCTTCCACTGGGAAAAGGGAGGGATCTGGAATAATCATTAAAACATTTCTCGTATACCAATACCCTCCCTTGCCGAATTTGGTTCGATTTGCTCCATTAGTTTTCGAGTTTTGTAAAAAATTGTAAGATAGCCCCCCTCTCCTCTTCCTATTTTCCCATTGTAAGGAGGAATTGGTTTCAAAAATTCATGGAAACATTCCTTAACTTCAAATATCCTCCCATGAAAAAATTTAGTTTAATTTGCATGATCGGTTTTCGAGATATGCAAACATTTATTTGAGAGAACACCTCACCCCTTCTAGTAAGAGGAAGGGGTAAAGTTAATAACTTCAATAGTTTCTGAGTCTATAGGGAGTAGACAGACAGACAAACAAACAGACAGAATTACTTGTTTATTTAAATAGATTTTGATTCAGAGTCCAATAAGCTTTAAAATCAAGAAAAAAAATATCAAGTTGACTATTTTGTCGAGGAATGCAGATCACAAAAGATCGCGATTTATAGTTTTGATTGTTATTTCCATTTTCCAAATTTCATTTTTTTTAATGTGCAAGTTTTTTGTGAAAAAACCTGAATGTGTTATTTGAGGGTTCGACTGTATTTTTATTGAAATTTATTTTTTACGCAAATCAGTCCAAGCTTTTTTATGACACGAGTTTTTATTATTTCATACCCGACGTTTCGGTGTTGTATGACACCATTTTCAGGGGTTCTACAAATTAGAAATTACTAAAATCTGTGATGTTTTGTTATATCGAAATAATCTAACCCTACTTACAAATAGTCGCTGTGTCTTGCTCTTGTAAAAGCGTACTGTTTTAGATACCGATAATCGAATAGTTTCACTGTAAATGGAGTTTTGTTTTTAATTTAGATAATCCATCAAACTAATAAAGGAGTCTGCTATTTGAAATTTTTAAATTTGAAAATCTCACCAAATATCGAGACAACACTCAGCCGTAACTTTTGGCGGCGGAACTCTGTGAAATCATATCTTCTTCGGTTCCCCTCGGCGCTTTATCGTTTTCAATATTTTTGACAGAGTTTTTTTTTTTTTTGTTTCGATTATAGTCGTTTTACCATCTTTATGGCATTCGCGACTTTATCAACGTTACAGTTGGCGGATCGTTATTGAAAAACTATCCGGTACAACTGTGTTCGATGTTTACTCTTGGACTCGAACTCGCGGACATCGGCTCAGGAGACAACAGACTTGCCAACTGAGCTATATCACAAGCCCCATTTTTGACAGATGGCGTATTTGGTTTCTTGTTGTTATGTTTGTTTAGAATATCAAGAACTGAAGAAAAGATGGAGTTCAAGTTCTTAGTATCCGTTCGCTGGTTGATGCGCTGAGGGAAACCGAAGAAGATATGATTTCACTGAGTTCTGCCGCCTAAAAGTTACGGCTAAGTGTTGTCTCGATATTTGGTGAGATTTTCAAATTTAAAAATTTCAAATAGCAGACTCCTTTATTAGTTTGATGGATTATCTAAATTAAAAACAAAACTCCATTTACAGTGAAACTATTCGATTATCGGTCTCTAAAACAGTACGTTTTTACAAAAGCAAGACGCAGCGACTATTTGTAAGTAGGGTTAGATTAATTCGATATAACAAAACATCACACATTTTTGTAATTTATAATTTGTAGAACCCCTGAAGATGGTGTCAAACAACACCGAAACGTCGGGTATGAAATAATAAAAACTAGTGTCATAAAAAAGCTTGGACTGATTTGCCGTAAAAAGTAAACAAAAACCTGAATTTTTATGAAAAAAAAACATCTACAGGACTTTAGTTATGTAACTTATTTTGTAAAAATATTTGCTGATAAAAAGTCTTGGAATCTTCTATTTTAAATGAAATCCAATTACCAACATAAAAATCTATGCCATTGCAATTCAGTATAAATTGTTGTAAGGTATTTAATACTTTTTTTAGGTGCCTTTTTACAGATGAAAGGATAAAAGAACGCGATCTGTTTTGCCCCCCCTTTACTCCTATGAAGAAGATGTCGTTTTATAAAATAATTATTTTAGGACTCACTTAGGAGCCGATCGATTTTTACATAATGAATATCAATTTAAGCTTAAAAATGGACTCAAGCACTCCCAAAGTATCAGATCGTTCGTCTGATTTTTTGAATAGTAATAAATCTTTTCAAAAAGTAAACTGAGATAAATATCTTTTTCATCAAAGTTGGATTATTTGTAATGAATGTAACCTCTGTAGCATTTCATCAAGCTTCTAGAAACATTTATTTTACATTGAAAGCTTTCCCAACAATTCTCCGGCTGAAAAACTGTTTTGATCAAATTAAGTTTGACGAAGTTATGACTTTTCAATTCTCTGAATGATAAGGGCGAAATAAAGTTTCTCCCAAAAGTCTCTGGTCGAGCTCGACGGCAGATTTGAATTTCTGAGAAAATTACACATGATAAGTAATATTTCGGGTCTTCCAACCTTCGACTCCAAGTTTTTTTTTGGGTCATAGTTTTCCTATTGTACAATATTTTGACAATATTATTATCGAAATCAAGGAGTCCGCTGTTGACATGAATTATAGTTCTTTATAAGCTTTAGATTCTTTGCATAAAATGTTGATTGAATGGTCAGGGTAAAGAAGTTCCTAATAGATCTGATAAAGTCAAAGCAGTTAAAGTGACTTGAACACTTTTCAGACATTTGAAGTTGATTGACTTTCATACATAGGTACATATGTTTTTTCTTAACTCGTTGATTTTAAAACTTTAATTTTAAGATTTTATATATTTTATATAACAATATATAAATGAAAACATGAAGTGCCTTTGAACCAAGATTGAATTTTTAAAAATCTACATGGAGTTCATAATATACATATGAAAATTCTGAGTGGGAAACAAATAATTAGAGCACAGAAATTACTAAAATTACTAGTCAAACGTAAATATCCCACTTATTCAGCAAAATAATATGTTATATTAAAAGACAATCCGAGTTTTTTTTTCCAATTGTGTGTAATCAATGAACGTGTTCAATTTTGTATGGAAATTTGTACGGAAGAAAACATATTTTCATATGAAATCATCCAGGAAACTCAAATAAGCTTGAAATGAAGTTAGTCTTTGATTAGTGATTTTAGCTATTCTTAAGTTTCATATTTTGCCAACAGAAGAAGCAAAAAATTTCATGAAAAAAGTTTTAACCATTTCAAAATGAAAAAAAAAATGGAATTTATTGAAAAGTATTGTTACTTACATAGCAGGCTGTGCTTGCTGGAGCTTTGAATAATTTCATGACATGTTTTTGCGAAGGTTTTATAACTCAACTAATTCATTGGCAATGCAAAACAGTTTATAACGATATTTTTAATTTTCATCATACGGTTGAACAGCTTTCAAATAAGCAATCAAAAACACTAAAGTTGAAAAATATTTATTTTGGTTTTTTTTTTACATCGAATATCATTTCTGCGGTGCAAGCTAGGTTTGGTTTTAGTTCACATGAAATGTATAAAAAGAAACAAAAATTATTTCAAAAATAAAAAAAAATAATTTTTTTCAACTTTTAGTAAATCTCTGGTGATTTTTGAATGAAATTTTTTATTTCCCCATATTAACCTCCATCTAAATCAAAACATGCGTTAATTAAGGACTGAATGAGTTGCTTCCGAAAATTTTATTGCTATTTGTGGCAGTTAAAAGCAACCAAACAAAGTTTTTGGAAGTATACAAAGTAATTAATTTGAAATTTCCTTACAAATCTTGCAGCGGACTTATATACAACAAAGGGGCAGAAGGATATTGAGCGAACCAATTGTTGCACTATACGATATTTTTTCTGGTTGCGTATGGATCGTTATTTTTTTCCAACATCATGGTGTTTAAATTGTCCAACAAACGTTTCGTAAAGAAAACAGAAACGAAAAATGTTTTGTTCTGATGTAAAACCTTATTTGCCGTACAAAGAATCTTAAGGTTTTGGTTAACAATTAGCACAAAAATCGCTCGAAAAAAACATGGACAGTTAAAAATGTCATTAGATGAATATTTTACAACAGAAAATATCGTAAAAAGCCTTATTTCATCAGTAATATTTTTGGGACAAAGTTGAAAACCAGCTGAAATATTGACAATTTAAGTCATTCTGTGCAACAATGGGTAAGGGGACAACGAATGGCAAATCACCCTATGGTTCATATTCTTCATAGGGAAAGTATTTTCCCTTTAAATTTTGAGTTGGGCAGTTAAAAACGAGATATTTCCATACTCACACTAATTTCTCAAAACGCGCCCCACTAATTGAGCTGTCGGATATATTACCCCCTCAAAAAAAGGCTTATTTGTTTGGCCATATCTCAGTCATCTTATGACATAATGCATTTCTTTTGATCTCATTCTAAAGTCGATGAGCAAAACCTTTCTTCATATGTTTTTTGGTAAAATCTATATGTTAACTTTATATGACAAAAACATGGCTTAATGTTGGAAAATTTCCAAAAAATCTCACATTATATTTGAACCCGATCAGTTCAGGGTTGGGTGGACCGAATTTCAAAATTCGAGTTGCATTTGAATCTTTTTTCATAAATATCAAAACAGTTCAACAGTTTTTAAAACTCTATGCTTAAAATGTGTATAGTGCTTTAAATAGATAAACTAGCTACTTAAGTTATCGATCAAAAGTTTGGGCTCATCCCTCAGTATGTACAGTAGTTTTTCGATTTTATCAATGTTCGATTTTTTCAATACTCGCCAAATTCACGCTCGATTTTCGATCACGAAATCAATCACAAACCATTTCCAGGACCTTAACTTTCTTTCAAAAGCGTAGAGCGTCTTTGTTCATGAATTTTTTTTAGGGTTCATGTTATTGTATATACAAAAGTATTAAATAAAATGAAAATGCCATTGAACATGCTTACTTTAGCTGAATAATCGTCATGTGGATTTTAAACAAAATTGTAATAATCGACATAAGTATTTTTACGTCACACGTCATTTAAGCGTTTTTGAAATGAGATAAGGGTCTCTCATTTCAAAAACGCTTTTTAAAATTTTATTTGAAAGGGTGGCTGCGCAATCTTGATTGGATAGCCTTTAACATTGTCTGAATGAATAATTTTGGATGATCAAAATGAAACTCTGGTAGCTTTGTCTATGTCTATGTAAAAAGGACTAAGATTACTGTTTTTCTACATATGAAAAAGAAGAGATCATCTGCCCATAAAGCAAATTTCGAGAAACACAATTTAAAAGTCCAAGTTGAGCAAATTTCGAAATATATTTTTCGAAAAGGTGAACTTTTTCGCTAATCAATGGTTCGAAGATTAAAATATCGAAATTTGAAATTTGCAGAGGAAATTTTTTTGTTGCTGATTTCTTTGAATTCTTTTTCAAAGTCGACATAAGAGATAACGACTGTTAAATTTCCATAAAAACTAAATAATTCACTTTAATAAGATGTAGACTATCAAATTGATACACATGATTTTATTTGAAGAAAAAATCATAAAATTTCTATTGAGATGAATAATTTGAACTGAAATCGATTCTTTGTGTTTAGTTAACTTTGATAATTACATCTTATGATCAAAATTTATTGATACAAAATGTTTCCCCTTCCTACTGATAACATAAAAAATATTGATTAATGACAATAAAAATACTTTTTTCTACTTTAATTTTTAGTTTCGCCAAATTCACGGTAATTTTTGTTTTTGACCTAGATAAAATCGAAAAACTACTGATTCGGCAAAAGTTTGAGGTCATGCGAAACATGCAATTTAATTTCATCGTGCGTATCTCTGTCATCAAACAACGTATCGCTAATCTGATATGTTATCTTTTATTCTCATGAGTTGTTTTCGCTTTTTGGATATTTGGTGAAAATGTTTTTTCAGCCTAACTTCGTAAAAACTTTAGCTACGATAAAGTTGTTCTGAGACAAAATTATAATTAAAATTATAAAAAAAATTCAATTATGGGGATTTGATGGTAATAAAAATTACATTTAAAATATGAAACATATATTTTGGGTTGAAAGTTATGCTACAAATTCTATACAAAGCTCTAAAAAATATTGTTTTTCACCTGCTTTGATAAGTACTTTTGCTCCAAAGCTGAAAGATACTCGCGTTTCCTGTGATGTATGTGAGTACAGTTGTTCACACATTGTTTGCTATGCAAAAAGTGAAATTTATTTTCATCAATTCTATCATCAAATTTTAAATATTACTCACAATGGTATTTTTCGCAGAATATTCGGAGATTCAGACTATATTTTTGAACCCATTTTAAGCATATTAACTTTCAAAAATTAACTCTTTATTCAATATTCTTTTATTTAATTGAAACATTGTACAACAAGTTTGGAAATATTGAGAGCATGAAAAAAATACGACTACTCACTGTTTTCAAAAATTATTCGTTGCAAATTAGTTACTTCTTTGGACTCACAATAAAATACAAAATATAGTTTGAGAGCTTGAAGTTGAAAATGAAGTTCCAAAAGCCTCATACCTAAGAATATGATTTTGATTATCTTATTAAGAATTAAATTTATATTTAAAAATTGCAGAATTGGAACAAGAATTAATAATAATTCGATACTTTCGAACAACGGTTGAACAAAATACTTCAGAAAAATATCATACACTTTTCTCAAATAATTGTTTTGGAATTGTTGCAAAATAAGATTCATTAAAATATTGGTGAGGGTCGCACGCTGATATGAAGATGTCCATTAAAAATATAGTAGATAACTTGAAGATTTTTTTTTTTTTACATTTTTTTCAACGAAAATGTTTGTTTAATTTTTATTTGTGAAATAACGTTTAGTTCGGAAAATTATTTAAAGAATTCTTAAAGTTATAATTTTTAAACTACCAATTGTAAAAATAACGAAAATTATCTGTTTATCAACGCTTTTTCGCAGTGAATATCTAAGATTTGCAGATTGTTTTATAAAAGGATATCAAAAGGAGTGCATTGAGAAAATTTGTTAAAAGTTTTCACTATTTTTCTCTAATATCTATTTTTTTTTTAATTAAAAACCTACAACTATACAAACCTACAAAATACAAGTCTTATTTGAAACTGTAAACCTTCCCGTCAACCCCCTCCTCCACTCTGTTCCTTAAAAAAACGTTTTTTCGCCAAATATTCACGATCCATCTTATTGACTGATTTTTGAAAATTTGGAAAATCACCCCCCCCCCAAGAGCCAACTCTAGGACCGCCCTGGCCTAAAGTTTGTATGGGATTTGGAGACATTCTGTTCGGGAGGAACATGAATATCCAGTTTTTCATGAATAACTTTGGTCCCCTTCTGCCGATTTCTTTTGATTATGCTTTTCCTTAAAGTCTAAACTTTGGCAAATATTTCATACGAAGACTGCGTTTCGATTCAAGTTAAGACACAAAAGTTATTAAGCTTTAAAAATTAGTTATCTTTTTTAAGGGTGATATTCATCACTTTTAATGAGAGACACAGCACTAACAGTGATGTATACTAACCTGAAAAAAGTTACCCCATTTTGGAAGTTTAATAACTTTTCATCATAAGTCGAATCGAAATGCAGTCTTTCATAGTTTAGGCTTTAAGAAAAACAGTTTTTTAAAAGAAATCGACCGAAGGGGATCAAAGTTATTCATGAAAAACTGGATATTCGTGTTCCTCCAGAACAAAATGTCCCAAAATCCCGTACAAATTTTAGGCTTGTTGAGCGACCCTTTCCCGTGATCTGATCTGTCCCAAATTTGGCATGAGACCTTGTACTAGGCCGAGGGTCAATTTAAGCCAGCAGCGCATCATATTTCACAAGCTTGAAAACTCTTATACAAATTTGTGGCAGTCTAAGAAGCACTCACCCCATATATTTTCCCATCTTGTTTAATCATGTTATACTAAATCTATACTTGACTTGCATTCGTTTTGTTGTTTGATGTGCTATAATTTATCTTGTTTAATCTTGCCTTTGTTATGTTTTATTTTTTCCCATCTTGTGTTTTATCTTTTTCCGTTCGACTTCAACTCTCAACTCGTTTTATTTTTCTAAATCCAGTTTAAGCTGACTTAATATTTTTTCATCTTTTTATTGCATTCAACAACATTCTACTCCTACTTGTTATACTTTTCCACCTTATACCCAATATGTGGGGTTTAATGTGATTTTAAGTCACTTAAGG
The DNA here is from genome assembly GCF_029784155.1 of Uranotaenia lowii. Lineage (NCBI taxonomy): Eukaryota > Metazoa > Arthropoda > Insecta > Diptera > Culicidae > Uranotaenia > Uranotaenia lowii. The sequence continues at coordinate 314,292,871 of NC_073693.1, forward strand.
CCTTCAATTCCACTTGCGTTGTTTTAAAGCATTAGAACGAAAAGTGGAAGCCGTCATCTTAGACTTCAAGATAGTGTCAAAAATGAATTTTCAAAATTTTCTTTACCGAGTCTTTGCACCTTGCATTCATTTCCGTAAAATTGTATGTCATATCCATTGCGGTCTTATTTTTATGATCCTGAATTAGGAAGTTCTCTTTGATTGCGGTTTTTGGAAAGATTCGGTTTTTCATTCAGTTTCTTTATGCGTTTAACGTATACTTCGCATAAAAAAACCCCAGTGTATATCAGATCAAAAACAGTTGTGATTTTTTGGTTAGGTGCATATAAATATTTGCTAGGAGCAAAATTTACAAATCGAAAGACTATTTTAAAACAGTTAATTATCCTTCTAGTTAGGATATTGTAGGAAGTTCTATTTTCAAAGAAAAATTTATCAATTGAAAAATAAAACCCAAAATAATAATGTCTTGCCAGAAAGTAGCTCCTCTGTCTATTTCCTGAACATAATTGAATTTATGTAATGAAATCTTTCATCACCAGTTCTAAAACCCCTAATCGGTGGCCAAGACCAAGCAGTCAAACCCTTAAGGCAAACAAACGATAAAGCCCTGTAATCCAAAGTCAATCGAATCAAGAAGAAAATTCGAAACGAACCAAGCTAAACAACAACATCAACAACAGACGAATGCGACATCCAAACGAAACGAAACGACACAGCCAGCCAACAGTTTGGATTCCAAATTGCCACTCATCAGTTGCATCCAGGCAGGGCTCAATTTATTCATGGCCGATGGATTTTCCCTTCTTCAGCAAAGTTGTGACCGGGAAAGAAATCCTGATGGGGAGCAAATCAGCGTCAGGGGGTTGACCTAGGGGAAGACCGACCTCTGACCTCGAAATCAAAATGTAAATAGTTAACCAATCCACAGAAGGAAAATTGGATTACTTGAATGTGAATGGCCAGCCTGAAAAGGGGAGAAAAGAGAGACCAGGATGCAAACAAAAACATGTTTACATACTAAATTTGATATTTTATGTAAATGCAAAATACATTCTATTGGCTTTGGTTTGATTTGTAAAATTATCCTGACTGTGCTGGCAAATCCAATGGATGGGAAAACAATCACAGACTAGGTTGGGTCAAAATTTCTCTTTCTTGATCAAAAGTAAAAAATTAAAATTCCAGTCATCATGTTATACTAAAATAATTCAAAATATAAATTTGGATATATTTTCTGAATCTTGATAAACTGTAATAAAAAAACAACTATGCCTAGTAGATGCATTGACCGCACATGTAGGGATGTAGTTTTGTGCCAAACTTTGTGGACGAAAATGTCGACCTGATTCTAGAAGAACTTCCAATTCCAAATCTGGACCCCGGCAATTGCCGTCTCCTTGAGTGGGGTTGATATTTTTTGTTTCCACCAGAAAAGGAAACCCCTGAATCTGTACGAGCAAGCGACGGTGTGGGGACCAACGATGATTTTTGCATTCCGAACCAGGTTCTTCGATATGCAAATACGATGAAGTATTCCGGTTGCATCGATTGCCGGCGGCTTCTCGGAGACCAGTTGGTCCCTGCTTTCTCTTGAGACGGAACTGGTTCGTTATTTTGAAGCAGCCCGATCCGGAGTGCAAGGTCACAATCTTACAGCACTTCCATCATGGCGACGTTACATGTGCGGGTGAACTTTGTAAAACAAATGCAATGGGATTTGCATAGTAAGTAGGTCCTTTCAAGCTGCGCAACCGGAGAAAAATTGAAGAAAGCGGCAAAATGTTGCACATTTTAAATTGTAGAATTTGAACTGACTGGAAATGTGATTGAGGTGGTATTAATAAGATAAAATAAAAATCTTTTGCATGGATTCCTTGACAAAGTTAAAGTTGTTTCAAAAGACCGGCAAATTAAATCAGCTGGCACGTTAATACTCTTTAGGGCATTCCGTACCAAATAGGAAGAAATAAAGTTGTATATGCGATTATTATCGGGGTCATTCAGATGAATACTTATTTCATTGCATATATTACTGCGTCGCTACATTCTATGGTTCCTGATTGCTCAATATTTTGTCTGAAAAAAAAAAGATACTAACAACTGGGGAAACTTCAACATTTTTCAACTTCAATGGCTTCTAAAAACTAAATTTTCACAGATAATCATACCGCTTGTATGTCAAAAGTTTTAAGGTTGATGTAATTGGTTTCTCGAGCTTTTTAAAAATTTGCAGAAACATGAAATTTTCACCTTACTGATAAAAGCGGCTACACACTTTTTTTTAATGAAATATCAAATGAAAAAGTTCGAAAAATCATAGTAGAGATTTACCGAATGAGGCTGAGTCATTCGGCCAAAAGTCATGAGACCGAAAGCCATTCTGTCGAAGGTCATTCGGCCGATGGACGTTAGGCCGAATGGGTTATCTGGCCGAATAGGCCACTAGGCCGAATGGGTTATTCGGCTAACGGTTATCCAGCCGAAGGCTATTAGGCCGAAGGATGGTTATGGCCGAATGGTCATAAGGTCGAATGGTTATTAGGTCGAATGGTCGTAAGGCCGAATGAACGATAAGCGGAATGGTCGAATCCGGCCTTGCATCCATTCGGCCTGATGACTATTCGGCCTAACGACCATTCGGCCTAATATGCAGACAAGTGTAAAAGATTTGTTATTGACCTAGCATCAATTCATTACGATCATTCAGCCTTATGATCATTCGGCCTAACGAATATTCAGGCCAATATGCAAAAAAGCGATAATATGTCTTAGGGGCCGTTCACTTACCACGTGGACAATAGAGTGTCCTACCCGGGGTTTCCCGGTCAGGAATTCTCGGGAATTATAAAAATTCGGGAATTCCCGAGTCCCGGAAAACGCTTGAAAAATCCCGGGAAATCCCGAAGCCAATAAAAAGTGCTAAATTACTGAAAATTTACACGATCAAAATTGGAAAAATTAATCAGATTGACCAGGGAAAATGAAAGTTCTACCTTGATGAGTTAGTCTTAAACATTATTTTTTCTTAAATCTGGTTAATACATTGAATTTGAGAAAATATGTTTTTCCGATCGAAAACTTAGCGTAAAAGAGAAAAATGACTAAAAATCTATAAAACCAAACAATTCCAATATTGAAACGCTACGGAAAAGATCTGAATGTTCTATTTTGCAATACTCATCATTTAAGACTATAGTGATGGGAAAGATGCAAAAGCGCGTGATCGGGTGGTGGCCGATCAACTCACGAATGTGCCGGTTGAGAATCAAGGGCCGGTTCTTCAACATCAGCATCATCAACGTGCACAGCCCTCACCTCGGAAGTACCGGTGACGACAAAGACGAATTTTACGCGCAGCTGGAGCGTGAATACGACCGTTGCCCAAAACATGATATCAAGATCGTCATCGGGGATTTCAATGCTCAGGTCGGCCAGGAGGAGGAATTCAAACCGACAATTGGAAGGTTCAGTGCGCACCAGCTGACCAACGAAAACGGCCTCAGACTTATCGATTTCGCCGCCTCCAAACGAATGGCCGTACGTAGTACCTTTTTTCAGCACCGCCTCCCACACAAGTACACCTGGAGATCACCGTACCAAACTCAATCACAGATCGACCACGTTTTGATCGACAGCCGGCACTTCTCGGACATCATCGACGTCAGATCTTGTCGGGGCGCCAACATTGAGTCGGACCATTATCTGGTGATGGTGAAGATGCGCCCAAAACTCTCCGTAGTGAACAACACGCGAAACCGGCGCCCGCCTCGGTTAAATATCGCGCGACTGAAGCAACCTGAGGTCGCGGCAGACTACGCGCAATCGGTCGAAGCAGCGCTGCCGGCAGAGGGCGAGCTTGACGAAGCCCCTCTCGAGGACTGTTGGGATACCATCAAAACAGCCATCAACAGTGCTGCGGAGAACGTCATCGGTTATGTGGAGCGATCTCGACGGAACGACTGGTTCGACGAGGAGTGTAGGAGGGTGATGGACGAAGAGAATGCCGCGCGGGCGGCAGTAGTGCAGAGAGGCACCCGTCGAAATGTGGAAAATCACCGACAGCGGAAGAGGCAGCGAGTCCGACTTTTCCAGGAGAAAAAGCGCCGCCTGGAGGAGGAGGAGCTCGAGGAGCTGGAGCAGCTGCATCGTTCCCAAGAAACACGAAAGTTCTATCAGAAACTCAACGCATCCCGCAAAGGCTTCGTGCCGCAAGCCGAAATGTGCCGGGATAAGGACGGGGTTATCCTGACGGACAATCGCGAGGTGATCAAAAGGTGGAAGCAGCACTTCGATGAACACCTGAACGGCGCACATGCAGGAGATCAAGACGGTGGGGGAAGGTACATCGCCGGCGTAGCCAACGACGAAGACGAGCCACTCCCAACGATGAGTGAAGTTAAGGAAGCCATTCGCCAGCTGAATAGAAACAAGTCGGCTGGAAAGGATGGCATCGCAGCGGAACTCATCAAAATGGGCCCGGACAGGTTGGCCGATTGCCTACACCGGTTGATAATCCGGATCTGGGACATTGAACAGCTACCGGAGGAGTGGAAGGAGGGGGTAATATGCCCCATCTACAAGAAGGGCGACAAATTGGACTGTGAGAACTACCGAGCGATCACTGTCCTTAATGCCGCCTACAAAGTGTTGTCCCGAATCCTACTCCGCCGCCTAACGCCACAAGCAAACAGATTCGTGGGAAGTCATCAGGCCGGCTTCATGGAGGGACGGTCTACGACGGACCAGATATTCACATTACGGCAAATCCTCCAAAAATGCCGTGAACACCAAGTCCCTACGCATCATCTATTCATCGACTTCAAAGCCGCATACGACACGATCGACCGTAACGAGCTATGGAAAATCATGGACGAGAACGGCTTTTCCGGGAAGCTGATCAGACTGATCAAGGCGACGATGGATGGAACGCAGTGCTGTGTGCGGATTTCGGGTGAATTGTCGAGTTCATTCGAATCGCGCAGGGGGCTTCGACAAGGTGATGGTCTATCCTGCATGATGTTCAACGTGGCGCTAGAAGGTGTTATTCGACGAGCGGTGGGCGAAATGCGGGGCACGATTTTCAACAGATCCAGTCAACTTATCTGCTTTGCCGATGACATTGATATAGTCGGCAGATCATCTGTGGCGGTGGAGGAGATCTACCGCAAACTGAAACGCGAAGCAGGAAGGATTGGGTTGATGATTAATACGTCCAAGACGAAGTACATGCTGGCCTGCGGATCCGAGACCGACCGAACCCGCTTGTCAAGTAATAACAAGGTCACGATCGACGGCGACGAGCTGGAGATAGTCGAAGACTTTGTCTATCTCGGCTCACTGGTGACCGCAGACAATGACACCAGCCGTGAGATCCGGAGGCGAATTATCAGCGGAAGTCGTGCCTACTATGGACTCCACAAGCAACTGCGGTCGAGAAGACTTAGCCCTCGCACAAAGTGTAACCTGTATATGACGCTTATTAGACCGGTTGTTCTCTACGGGCACGAGACATGGATATTGCTCGAGGAGGACCTGCGTACACTCGGAGTATTCGAGCGACGAGTGTTAAGAACCATCTTTGGCGGCGTACAGGAGAACGGAGTGTGGAGGCGAAGGATGAACCACGAGCTCGCGCGACTCTACGGCGAACCCAGTATCCAGAAGGTGGTGAAGGCTGGCCGGATACGCTGGGCGGGACATGTTGCGAGAATGCCGGACGACTGTCCTGCAAAACAGGTGTTCGCTACGAATCCGGTAGGAACAAGACGAGCGGGGGCGCAACGAGCGAGGTGGTTAGACCAAGTGGAGCGTGATCTTGCGAACGTGGGGTGCCCGAGAAATTGGAGAACGGTTGCCATGGACCGAGTGAATTTTAGGAATTATGTTCGTCAAGTTATGTCGTAAGACGGAATACTATGTAAATAAAATAAAATAATCATTTAAGACTTTCGTTTCGGATACTGTTGGCAGTAGCAAAATCATCAGCAAGGAAATGACATATTGTTAAACAAACGGATAGTTATCTGAAAATTTACGATAATTAATGAATAATCTGAGTCTAGCTAACTAGCTTCTATCGCTAGTGAAACATCATTCTCAATTATTTCAAATTCTTGCTGCTAGAATTAGACCATTTTGTCGGTTAAAATACTCAGTTTGCGGGTCTTTGGTTTACTTACTGAATTTTTGAGGCCTTAAAAAAGTTTGAAAAGTTTTGCAATATACCTAAAATTCAAAAATACCATATCGATAAGGATTCGTTCGCAGTAAGTGGTAAAGATCTTGAAGTTGCAAGCTTCATTTTCAATTTTTCCCGGGACGGATCGCCACATCTTCCGATTCCCGGGAATGCTAAAATGGCCGGGAAATGTACACTGTAGTGGACAACTAAGGGAGGGGGGGGGGGGGTGGGGTTATGTTAACGTGCACATACTTTCTTTCAAAATATTTTCTAAAGTTAAATGAATATTAAGATGTTTAATTCAAAATCGTAAAATTGCTAAGTTTTCCAGTTTAAGTTCAAACAATTAGTGATATGTATGTATGTATATATGTATGTATGTATGTATGTAGATAATCCACCATGGGTGCACGGATTCACCGCAGTTTCGCCAACGTATGCGCTAAATTGCATTCCTTAGATTATTAGTTCGGCCTATCTTCAATGCAAAATACCACATACCCGACACCATGGCTTCGTTTGAACTGTCATGTAATGAATGTATTTCGTGTATGTGTATGTCTTATTTGTAGAACAGGCAAACAGTTTCGCAACCGTATAAAATTCATAACATTTTTAGTGTTATAAATCTTTGACAGGTATTCCGCATGCGTGTAGATACCTGCCCAGCTGGCAACTGATTGGATGTTCTTATATAATATAGTCAATAAATTAAATATTTATACAACAGAATAACCTTACCTTTATACCCATCTTACCTCAAAACACTCTAAGCTTACCTTTAGCTGTAACCGACCTTATGCAGTATCATAGCCATACTTATTTCCATCTGATCTAAAATAAACCAATTTTATGTATGTATGTATGTATGTAGATAATCCACCATGGGTGCACGGATTCACCGCAGTTTCGCCAACGTATGCGCTAAATGGCATTCTTTAGATTGTAAGTTCGGCCAATCTTCAATGCAAATTAGCACATACCCGACACCATGGCTTCGTGTGAACTGTCATGTAATGAATGAATTTCGTGTATGTGTATGTCTTATTTGTAGAACGAGCAAACAGTTTCGCAACCGTATAAAATTCATAACATTCTCAGTGTTATGAATCTTCGACAGGTATTCCGCATGCGTGTAGATACCTGCCCAGCTGGCAACTGATTGAACGTTCTTATATAATATAATCAATATCTAAATGAAATAGTTATACAACAGAATAACCTCACCTTTATACCCAACTTACCTCAAGACACACTAAGCTTACCTTTAGGTGTAATCGACCTCAGTATCATAACCATATTTATTTCCATCTAATCTTAAATAAACAATTTTTAAAGTATTAAAAAATTGCGATGCAAAATATTTGAAACAAAATATCGAAAATGATAGATTCATTTTAAGTTCAAAAAACTAAGAACAGTAAACATGACCACGTCCTTTTAATAATAATTCAAGAAAATTGTATTGTTAAAATAAATGGATAAAAAAAATTGTTATAATAAATGTTTAGATACATTATGTTGGCGATGTACATGCTGTAGGAAATAAACAATTACATTACATGGAATTAAGACGTTTATTTCGATATAATAAATAATAAACAGTGCGATTCGAGGAAATAGAATCTGTTCAATTTTTAAGTATACTAATAACTGAAACTGTAAATTCCATAAATATCTGAAAATAAAAGAATCCGTTGCTGAGGTGAATATTTCAGGCGATGTCCAAGTCGATAGCTGGAAATTGAAATCACCATATTTCATCATGAAAAATTAAAAAAAAATTCTACAACAAGTCATACAAAACCATGGGCGGCTCGAACTCATCGGGGGGACTCAAATCGGGGCCCCAGTTAGTTTGAAAAATGAAGCTCCTTATCGATTTTCCTTAAATATATATTTAAAACAAACTAGTCTTTTTCAAAAATCAGTCAATGGATTCTTAATTCTTTAATGTTAACAAAAAAAAATATAGTTATTAGATGAGATAACAAAAATTTCGAATAGATTCTCAGCCGCACTATTTTCCAGTCTTGAACTATTTCCTTTCATGTATCCCACATATGAGGGCAAATAGAGCGAATACCGTACCGTAGTAGTGCCACTGGTTTGTCATTTTTTGAATAGATTTGAAACATGTCTTCGGTCAACCAAATACATGCGGACCCGATTGGAGCACAATCGTCGCCTACTTGATTTGAATGAATTTTCTTATAGCGAAAACTACGAGCCACCATCAAGTGATTAAAGGAAAGAGAGAGGCGAAATGAATTTCATATAGGATCTTATCTATGGTAACTGCATCTCACTTGCACCTGTGGGAAAGTGCGGGAATAACCTGATTAATGTTACTAAAGCGGGGTAGAAGAGAGATAGTTAAATAGCAACATGGAATTTCCTCACCAGTTTCTTTTCCGCAAGCGCCGATTCTGCCACCCATTATTAATTTATTTTCGGTGACAAACTCCCATGTAGCACACAATCCAGACTATCTACTCAAACGATAAACCATGGTAACACATCATCCTTCATTTAATTTTTCATTTTGAAATGGCCCACGCTCGCCCACGCATTATCAAACCATGCTCTACTCTTTATTCTTTGCCATGACGTTCACATCTTCTTGTTAGTTGGAACCCAAATTCATCGCGATCAATCGCAGCAAGCCGGTAGATTCTTGTGCTCATGCCTGAACACGTCGAGGGATGGAAAACTAAATGATGCCGGCCCATACTTTTTTTGCACTTTTAAATTTTCACTAGGCGCTTTTCTCATTTGCCATATTTTATTCCAAGCCACTAAAGGAAGTATAAAAATTGAAACCATTGCCTGGCAGGCAAATATCGCGTCAAACTTAAAAAACATCATCAATACAATCACATTTTGTGATTCCAAAACCACTCCAGACGTATCAACACCAGCCTTTTGGAGGCTCCTTTACTGCAACGAAATCTCTTTTCACAGAATTAATTGTGGACGAAAACACCACATTGATCACTTTTACTCTAAAATCGCTTTCACAATCACACAATTTCAAAACTTTCCCGTAGAATTCCGGTTCAAAAAATTTCAAACACTTTCGCCGCGCAAATTTCACGAACCCGGCTCAGCGGGGGAAACACGACCGCACGCGACAAAGGCTTATGAATGAATCCTAAAATAATCCAATTTTATACTATTAAAAAATTGCGAAGCAAAATATTTGAACAAGTTATCGAAAATGATAAATAATAAAGTACAAAAAATCAAGAACAGTAAACATGACCACACCCTACAAATAATGATTCAGGGAAGTTATATTGTCAAATTTTGAAATCGATTCGAATATGGATTATATAATGATAAGAATACATACAATAAATATAATATACAATGAATAATATTGGATGAATATGAAATATAAATAAGTTATCACTTTAAAAAAGACATATAATGAATATGAATAAATGTTGAGTAATATATATGGAAAGCATATAATGAAGGTTGGATTATATATTCAGCATACAATTTCGATTCCTCCGCTTGAAATTTCTAAAAGTTCAAAAATTAATTCATTAAGAAAATTTTCTTCTTATGTCGCGCAAGTTAAATATCTTCAATTGAACTTTTTTTTTAATGAAATGATTATATATGCAGTAATATAGTGCAGTTCCCGTTTATAATCAGCCTCGACAGCTGTTGATGTTCAGGCTCTTCTTTTTGTTGAAAACTGAAATTGAATAAAATGTTATAATATATCGCTGGCGTAGAGAAAACTGCATTGAGGCTTGATTCAGGTGATGATTCCAATGATAATTTATTTTTTATGAGTTTTATTAATAAGATCTAATAACTGTACTGACTATCAACATTTGGAAACTGAAGTTAGCAGCTGTAAGAACAATGAAAGTTGTTCTGTGAATACAGTATTAAATGGAGTGAATGTTGTTTCATAGAGCTACGTGCTGAAATAAAAACAGAATTATATCGAAACCTGGAATTCCTTATATCAATTGAATTGATAAGATAAAAATATTCTACTTAAAAAAAAAAGATTTAACACTAACTATACAATTATAATAGCAATTCATTCTGCAACATAATATTGAAATTTTGTTAGCATGCAATGTGCATTAGGGTGTCCCAAAACTGCATAACTTCTGAGAATCTGGGGGCTCACCCTCCAAATGGTAGATTAGGATGTGCAGAACAAACTTTTGTATGAGGCCGACTGAAAAAAATTATGTTTAGAGGTTCCGCAAGCGCGATCTTTGAAAAAAGTCCACTTTTAAAAGATTTGATTTTAAATAAATTCTGGATCCAAAAATTTTCATGAAATTTATATATTTTATATTTTTTTAATTTTGTTCGAGTTAAATACTACACGTAAAAAATGAAAAATGAACCAAATTTGTACCAAAATGTAAAACAAGCAAGCTATTTCCAAGGGAAAAAATTTTTTTGGTCCAAAAATTTTGAATTCAACTGACCAAAATGTGTACCAAGCGTAAAATATTTTTGATACCAATGCCATCAAAAGATGCGGATTTTTGTGCACTTAAACTTTGCTGAACAAAACATGTTGTTTGTATCATCGTGTGAAGAGCTATTCACAGTTTAACGCTTAATAATAATCACAATTTAGGATATTTTTTAATTTAATTTATCAAATTTTCATAATAAATACCTACTTTAAAATCAAAATACTTGCTAAAAAAGACTTGGATGGTTTAAAGAAGTCATCAGAAGGCCATATGCCAAATTTGAGCGGAATCGAACAACAGGAAGGGGTTGCACTGAATCTCAAGTGTGAAAGGGATTCTGAGACATAGTGTTCTAAAGAAGCATAAAAAACTGGGTTTTCATCGTACATTTTTGTCTTTACCAATCGATTGCCTAATTATGTAGATTTTATTTCAATTTCAATTAAGACTAACATTTCACCTGAAGACTGCAACTCGATTGGACTTAAAACAAAAAAGTTATGACTGTTCCAAAATTGTACTTTTGTGGCAAATTGTCGTTTAACACACAATGAGTACATTTTATTCATTGCCTTTTACATTACAATTTGTAACCGAATTTTCTGAGATTTAATCTTGCCGTTTCTATTTTTTTTAACATACTGGTTGCAATTCACAAGCTTTTTTAAACTTTCAACACGCTCATAAAATATTCTGTAATATAGCACATTATTCTAGCACAAAAGTTTGTACAAAAAGTTTCCATCATTCTTTGATTTCTACAATATTTTACATTATTTTCGAATGCACCACGAAAAAACTATTTTCATCGTTCAAAGAAAAAGTTTGTTAGTTTTAATTATTTTAAATCATTGTTTAATATAATTACTCATTCCAGACCATAACTAAAATGAGGCAAAATTCATCAACCATCAGAGACTAGCACTATTTGTCAATGATTACTAATTTTGATCAACACACAGTTTATTGTAGAGACTAGCACTCTGTTTTTTTTCAATTATCAAAATTCGAGACTTGCACTCGCATTTATTTTCAAACATAACTATTAACGAGAGAAATACTCCAGCAGATTTCATCAAGCATCAGAGACTAGCACTCTGTGTCAATGGTTTCCATTTTTATTATCAATTCGTTCAATTTCATTTCAGAGACTAGCACTCTGTATTTGTTCTCTATTATTCAAATCAAAATTCGAGACTAGCACTCGACATGATTGCTCATTTGATTTCAAAGAAAATATCCGAGACTAGCACTCGGTACAAACGATTTTTTTTCAATGAATGCCATCGAGACTTGCACTCGATGCATTCGATTTTTCTTCATCTTCATTAAAAACAGCACCTTTTTGAATATTTGCATTATCCTGCCCCAAACACGAACGAATAGACTGGAACAATCACTTTTTTGTCATGCGAGCTACTCACCAAAACGAGCTTATACTGCGCCATTGTCGTATTCTTTCACAATATTCAAAGAATTTCACTTAATTTAATTACGCCCTAACAATTTAAAATCTTCCGTTTATAACTTCCAAAGCAAGAAAACTACAACTTTACTCCACAAATTTATCTTCCAGAATGACCGTTTTTTCTTGTCAACGCTCTCAGCAAATCTCTTTCCTTTTCTCTCCTTTTCGTCAACTTTTTCGTGCGTTTCGTCAATGAGCTTACACGCTCGAGATTATTCATTCATTCGTCTAATTTTATTGATTAAATTCTAGCTCAGTTTGTCAAAAAGGTTGAACTTCTTAATCGAATTCGTTTTCATAAGAATTTGAGAAAATAGCATATTTTTGAATATTGATATTTTCGTTTATACTTAACAGCACCATTAATCCCTACAATACAGTCCCCCCACAATCATGGGTCACACACAATTATTAGTCACCGAACATTAGAACTGCTGATATCTACTAAACCAAAAGAAATTAAATCATATTATTATTTTTAGTTAATCGATAATATCATCAAAATGCATTAAAAATATTATTTGTGCGTTTAATTACAGTAAAATTGCTGTTTGAATACTTTTTATCAAAGGTGAACTAGAAGCTGTGGAACTATCGCATAAAATTCCAATGTTATAAGGTTGACATCTTAAACCGTTAAGCCCCTTATGCGGATATTTCAAAGATTCCAACCAAATGAATTGGTCCTATATAAGCACAAATGAAGAATTTACATTTTCCAAATAAAACTGAGCGAATGAAGTGCGAAAATTCAATAATATTTAGCAAAATAAAAGTGACCCATATCCAAAAGTTACAGAATCCACCAAGTTCCACACTATCATGGGTCACTTTTTCGCAAGCAAAACAAAACATTTCTTGGTTGCTAGCTCAACCCAATTGCCCCTTGAACGTATACTAGCAAAGAATGCCCCTGAATGTTTGTCAGAAACTTGTTGATTTTCATGTTGATATTCGGGTGTTGCCATGGACTTCTATGTGACTAATAATTGTGGGCAATATGACTAATAATTGTTACTAGCTTCAATTTTGACCCATAATTGTGGTTTTGAAAAACGTTGATTGTTTCGGTAAATTATTTTATTTTTCAACAAAATTGAAAACAAAATCATGTTTGAAATCAAAGAGGGAATATTTAATGACTGAAATTCATGCAAAGCTTGATGTTTGGTCCACTGACACCCGAATGAACGAACATTTTGTGGTGAAATGATACGTTAAGTGACTAATGATGTGGGGGGACTGTATAACTGTGGGCCCTTTTACCACAGACTGGTGTTCTCATTTTGTTCATCGGCCAAATTGGAGCGCCCTTTTGAATTGCAGAATGACTGTTCGCCTTTTGGATCACTCATTAAAGAAGCAATATTCAAGCAAATTTCGGCTTGAAAGCGGGTCCAAATGATCACATTAACACATTAGCACATTCAACGATCTTATAAATACTGATTTGTGCATCTCCTCGTCCTGGAAAACAAATTTCAAAAACTTCAATTCCCTTTATCCGTCTCGAAATAACTATTGGCCCTTTTGTTCGCGACGAAATTTTGAGGGGAAATGGGTGAATGAACTGTGGGATTACACACTCATAAAAAAAGTTATTCGCCTTATTTAAAAAATTAAATTTAACTTCACTAAAATAAGAAAAATTAAAAGAAGATCATATTTTCGGATGTAAAATAAATAGTTTAACGCATTTATGTGATTGTCTGGATTTGTTTACAGTTGGCGCATTCGCCGTATTCAAAATTTGATACCGAATTCTTTCTCGCGGCTTCTCTATTTTATTTTCGCCTCATACAGATGCTTGCTCGGCGAGAAGGCCTTCCTTCTGACTTATTACGGCCTCACGACTACAGGCCCATTGCCAAATCACATTGAAGATAATGAAATCCCGAAATTCCTTGTAACTTTGAAGTACACTGTAACCGATAGGATAGAACCAGTTAAAAAACAACAAAGTATGTTAGTGGATTCATTCATAATTGAAAACATCGAACAACAAGCAGGATTTATTGCCATTGTCACTAGCAAAACGATATTTCTTTAAATCAAAATTGAACAATGCTATCAAATGGTATGCACCTATTCACGAGATTTTTTTTTTTCATGATAGTAGCCACGCTAACAAAATCATTAACAGCATTTGTGGGAGTGCTTTCGGGAGCAACTACTTTCATGCATATGCGCGTTGCCCTCTGCCTCCTTCTAGTCTATTTTCGTTGTTATGGATGATTCGACCGTCCTTAACGCAAGTTGAGCTGTAAAAGAATCTAATATGAATGGTTCAGATAGTGTTTTGCATTGCACATCCTTTGATTAGAATAAATAATAAAAAGCATAATAAATTATTGATGATTTTAAGTGACAAAAAACATTTTACAGCTCAGTCAATACGATGATTAACATGCACACAATTAACAGTTAATGTTGAGAACAATTCAAATGCCGAAAAACTGCCAAAACATAATTGACTTTGATTGATGTTCACAATTCCCGAAATTTCGTGCCTGTAAAGAACCGTCTGTGGAAGTTGTAATTTGAATTGAGGTGACATTTATGGAAAAGTCTTTCAATTTTCAAGCATTTTCTATAGATATATATTATGGTTTTGAAAAAACTTGTACTTAGCTGGTAGTCCGTTCATCAATAATTTGCGAAAGGGTTTGTCTGCCTATGTCTTCTTCGTGTACCGGTGTCGAAATGGTCGAAAATCATGGATGATTTTTTCGCCCTCTCTTTGCCCGATTCTTCTTTGATGTAGGTGTGTGTGTACATCATTTTCGCTTTCACACCCACACTAACTGGTAAGCAGCTAGATAATTTTTCAAGCACATTCACACACGCTAGCTAGTGGCTAGACATGAATTTCTTCGCACAATTTTATCAACCAGGGCACAACCAATCATTTTCATTGCACGAATTTACCTTTTCGCATCTGGCTCCGAAACCGCTTTTAAAATTTGCCCCAGAATCTCTCACCGCAAATTTCAATAATGATAAACAAGAAACTACTTGCACCCCCTCCGCGGCAACACGAAATCGCGAACAACACCGACGGCCATTTTCAGAATTTCAGAAGTTCTTAATTTTCTCTATTAACCTAATGCACTTCATAAAACTCATTACTTTGCTTTCACTGGAGCTATCGTCGCACTATCCACCCTTTTTGAAATTCACCGAAAAAAATTTCACAACTATCACCAATAAGCACCGTGACAAAAAATAAACTAGAGAGCGATAATACAACACAACCGCACTCGTCTCCGACTGACTCGCGACTCACCAAGTTCAAACAATTAGTGATATATCTGATAATTCAGAAGTTTACAATTTTTGAAATTATTTTATATAAGGAAATGCTTCGTTTTTTTCAAAATCAGCCATATAAATATAAAAAAGGTAAAAAGTTATGTTTTCTAACTGTCAAATTAGATTAAAAAAAAACAATTTCAAATCTGTCCACGTGGACTGGACATCCATGGAGAGGGGTAGGGGTCTACGCTTGTCCTCGGAGGGGGAGGAGGGGGTTAAAATGTCATTTTTTTGCCCACGTGATATCTTTTAGGCCCACCGTGAATTCTCCTAACGACCATTCAGCCTAGCAATCATTCGGCCTTACGACTTTCTAGCCTTACGACCGTTCGGCCTTGCGACTATAGTCCTATTTGCCGCTGGTAGTGTTCGTGAAATTATGCTGTTTGTTTCACCAACACTTTTCAGTTTTGGGACAATTAACCTAAAAAACGACCATGTGCGTCGACTGGCTGCCCGTTTTTTGTTTCGAGAGTTTTTGAGGTTAATTGTCCCGTCTAATCTGTACACGCTCAACAAGTGTGCGTAAGAAACGTCAAAAACAACTCTATTCAGCCTTGCGACTATTCGGCCTAATGACCATTCGGCCAAATGACCATTCGCCCTAACGACCTGTTGCGCGCAATTTGACACACTGGTCTTTGCTATAAACTCAGCGATCTCCAAGCAGCCACCGTGGCCGATAAAAATTAAGTCTCTCGTGTCGACCATTACTCATCATATTAGAAGCAGGATTTCTACACTTTGTGTAAAACACTTAAAAGTTACTTGTAAAACATATATTCCATTCCACTTGCCAACTAATGAATTTATAGTTTAAGAGAATTCTGCTTGCTAATATTGTATTCTGTTCGTGAAATAAATAAAATCAGAAAGGATATTATGTATGTTAGAATTAAAATATGCAGATAACCTTTACTTATAACAATAAAAAATAATTACAGCTTTGAGCTTTATTCTACCGAAAAAAAAACGGAATAATTTGCTGAAAAGACCGAAACTGATTTTCACGAACACGACCATTCGACCAAATGGAATTCGGCCAAATAACCTTGGGCCTTATATCCCTTTAGGCTTATTGTCCTATTCGGCCGAACATCCGTCGGCCTAGTGAACTTCGGCCTAACATTTTTCGGCCTACCAGCCTTCGGCCGAATGTCCGAACCCCGTACCGAATATTTGGTTGGCCGAAAATTCGGCGCCAAAAACCGTTAGACCGAATATTTGGCTCACCGAATAGTTGATCTAAGTATTGGGCCAAATAGGCCGAATATTTATTTTCAAAAATTTATGCAATAACATAGTTGTCAAACTTTCCAAATGAATTTGGATAGTTTATAAAATATCCAAAAGTAATGTTGAAAAAGCTTGAAGCTGGTTTCAGTTAAACATCTCAGGTGATATTCCAGCTTTTCTTGAAATATTCCGGCTTCCAAAGAATAAGTCAAAATAAGTAAAACCTGTCCGAAATGCCAATATATTGTTCAAAACTTTCCGGATTTTGCCCGGCTTTATTCAAATAATTTGCTTAGTCAAATAAAAAACTTAAATTTTCCTTTGAAAATTTCCAGGTTTTGTGTTCAGAAACAATTTTCAAAGAATCAATTGATCTTTCGTATCTTCATATAGATCTGGTTCAAAATTTTGATTTTTTATAATATATATTTTTAAACTTTTAGATTGAATTGAAATTGATTGAATTGGAAAAAAAATGAAAAATAGAGCGCCTTGACAACTTTGAAGCGCGTTTTCTCGAAATTATATTTTGGGAACTTACGTCTCTCTGATTCTAAGCACCTGAATTTATAACTCATCTTATTCCTTTTATTTAACGAAGATATTTCAAGATCGGAAGTAGATTATTCTTCCCTAACTACGAAGTGTTAATGCTTCAGTGAAGAATGGTGTGCTCTGTGATTAACATTTGAGATGCTTTGATTAAACATAAGATGAATTTTAATTTGTTTTTACTCTCAAATTATATGAAATCATATCAAATTTAATGTAGAAAGAACTCTATGCATATCACGTTCAAGATTTGTTTCATATCTTTTCGTTACAAAACATTCTGAGCATAGTACTTTTGGATCTTTTCTACACCCATAGAAGATGTTGCATAAATGCAATGCCTATTAAGCAAATCTCTGTACCGAAAATACGCTGAAATGTGCACTGTGCCGAAAATGATATGTTTGAAAATGCACTACTGGCACAAGGACTTGAGCTCCCAACCAAAATGAAGCATGACCACTACATTCAAGTTCAATTTCACCAATTATATCGTCTTGCCAACAGATCCCGGCAACGATGAAGGATTTGTCTATGTATTTTGTGACCAACATCTTTTAACTAAGTTTTGGTTAATCTCGTTTTTAAGCATTTTTTCGTCAGATTTGAGCTTTTTTGCCTTGAGAGCATAGGAGATGAAAGCTTTAATCAGAAGAAAAAAGCTTAAATCTGAGGAAAAAAGCTTTAGTCTGAGAGATGTGCTCCACACGGATTGTATATCGTTGCCGGCATCTGTGTTGGCCGGAATTTATCCACGGAAAATAAAAAAAAGGTAAAATTTACCTTTTTGCGAGGTGAATTTTTTCCACCCCTCTTTCGAGGTAAATTTTACCTTTTTTCAATTTACCTAGCAAAAAGGTAAATTTTACCTTTTTCGCATTCACCGAGCAAAATAGTAAATAATACCGTTCTCTCATTTACTGATTTAAAAGGTAAATGCTGGTTGGTTTGATTATTTTCTTCAATAAGAATTAAAAAAATAAAAAATTCTTTCAAAAATGATATTTATTGGAGATAAATAGGGACTGGTAATTCGGCTTCGCGTTCTTCTGAGCCGCTATGGCCGCTGAATCCACCTGCGTTGCGTACATTCATGGCCTCCTCCGTTCGACTAATCCGGTCAGGTTCGGCTTTTGGAGGATGACGTGGAATACACCTCAAAGCTCTATGGACCGATCTGAAACAAAATCAATAGTATTATGACGAGAACCAGCACAACTAAATGATATTTAAGAACACTTACCATTCTATTCCGATTTTCACATATTATAGGCACAAAGCAAAACTTGTTCCTAGAATGACAAAACAGCTTAACCTCAATGAACGGGTTCGGCGAATAGTTACTTTTTTTAGAAGAATTGTACCGTTTTGTTTAGCTCAATCCAGGTCAATTACACCTCGCTACGAGGTAAGTTTTACTTTATTTGGATTTACCTTTTTTTCTAGGTGAATTATACTTTTTTATCGAGCTCAATTCAGGTGAACTTCACCTCGCTACGAGGTAAGATTTACCTTTTTTGGATTCACCTTTTTTCTCGGTGAATTGTACCTTTTTTCCAACCTCGATTCAGGTAAATTTTACCTCACTGTGAGGTGAGTTTCACCTCGAAGAGGTAGAAGTTACCTTTTTGGCTTTCACGAGCGTTCACCTTTGCTTACTCGGTAAATTTTACCTTTTTATTATTTTCCGTGTTTGTATCCTTCTTCGTCTTGTTTTCATTTTGTTTCTTTCATTCATACGCAATGGGGTTTCGCTGGGAGGTTAATGCCGGCGGACGCAAATCGAATCAGCATCGGTCGTGTTATTTTCTTATGCCCATAATGCTATGTTACTGATTACACGCGATTGGCACAGAGGCTGAATTTTGGGTGTAGAGGGGTAAAAGTAACGCAGTCTCTTGAAGACAGAAAAATCTCATAAAGTCTTGCCATTCATTTCTCCTTAACTATAGAACAATTCTTAGCTTCAACCCATTGCAGTTCTCAAGCGAAAAACAATGAACCTCTTCGCAAAGATCGTCTGATATAGAGCCACAATCCAGCAGCAGCAACAACAGCAACCCCGTTTTTAAGGAGCAAAAAGGCATAACTTTCGTTTGGTCATCTTTGTTCGGTTAAGGATAAACAACAGAGGAAGAAGGATTGAACGAGATGGAAGGGGTCAGCGGACTTTAAGGAAGAAGAAAATCTCGCAAGAAAGTCAACATTCCATTTGGCCAACTGCATAAAATTCCATCACGGGCTGAAGAGACCACTACTTTCACCACACTTTGCTACGGATGAATGCCGAAGATATTGTTGCTCGGGGGGCAAAAATTCTTAAACCACGTGCTAAAAACCCACCTCATCCTCTTTTCCGATTGCAACCAACAGGAATCCTCCTCAGGCGAGCGAAAATGGCAATTTGATTGAAATTTAAGGCGCATATTTTAACGCTTGGCTTATGGCGAAATGAGAATAGATAATAAAGTATAGTTTTAATTTGAAACTTCAACAAGAGGGAAACTTTGCTCTCGGTGAGAGGGGAAAAGAAGCCTTGGTGCTTGGAAAAAATTGGTCTGAGGAAATTTTCAAACAGGATTCTCTTCACACAAAAACACTAGTGAAGATTTAACAAAGTTCAACAAAGCTTACAATTAATACTAATAAATTTTCGTGACTATGCTGACTCTAAAAAAACCTTTTTAAAACTGTATGATGAATAAATAAAATTATTTCTAAAATGAAGATCCAAGACTGGAACCCAAGACCCGGTACTCAATCATGACTGATTCTAGTTCTAATGCTTATGATCCTAGACACAAGATTTGAGACTCCAAAATTCAAGAATTAGACTCAAGACCCAAGAACCGAGATTTAAAACCCAATAACCCATATCCAATACACAAAACCCATTTTTTTTAGGCATATGTACCAAGACCCAAGACCCAACACCTGGAGACCCTTGACTCAAGACACAAGATCCAAAATCCTTAACATTTTAAATTCAGAACCCATGTTCCAAAACCCAAGTATCTGGACTCAAGATTTAAGACTTAGGCAAGACTCAAGTTCCACGCCCTAGACCTTAGGTCCAAGACCTAAGAATCAAGACCTGAGGGCCAAGACCTAAGGGCAAGAACTAAGGGCCAAGACCCAAGACCCAAGAACCCTTATCCAAGACCCAAGACACAAAACCCAAAATCCAAGACCCAAGACTCAAGACCCAAGACCCAAGACTCGAGATCAAAGATCCAAGACCCAAGACCCAAGACCTAAGACCCAAGATCCAAGACCCAAGACCCAAGACCCAAGACCCAAGACCCAAGACCCAAGACCCAAGACCCAAGACCCAAGACCCAAGACCCAAGACCCAAGACCCAAGACTCAAGACCTAAGACCCAAGACCCAAGACCCAAGACCCAAGACCCAAGACCCAAGACCCAAGACCCAAGACCCAAGACCCAAGACCCAAGACCCAAGACCCAAGACCCAAGACCCAAGACCCAAGACCCAAGACCCAAGACCCAAGACCCAAGACCCAAGACCCAAGACCCAAGACCCAAGACCCAAGACCCAAGACCCAAGACCCAAGACCCAAGACCCAAGACCCAAGACTCAAGACCTAAGACCCAAGACCCAAGACCCAAGACCCAAGACCCAAGACCCAAGACCCAAGACCCAAGACCCATAATCCAAGAGCCAAGGCCCAAGATACAAGATATAAGACCCAAGACCCAAGACCTAAGACCCAAGACTCGAGATCAAAGATCCAAGACCCAAGACCCAAGACCTAAGACCCAAGACCCAAGACCCAAGACCCAAGACCCAAGACCCAAGATCCAAGACCCAAGACCCAAGACCCAAGACCCAAGACCCAAGACCCAAGACCCAAGACTCAAGACCTAAGACCCAAGACCCAAGACCCAAGACCCAAGACCCAAGACCCAAGACCCAAGACCCAAGACCCAAGACCCAAGACCCAAGACCCAAGACCCAAGACCCAAGACCCATAATCCAAGAGCCAAGGCCCAAGATACAAGATCCAAGACTCAAGACCCAAGACCCAAGACCTAAGACCCAAGACTCGAGATCAAAGATCCAAGACCCAAGACCCAAGACCTAAGACCCAAGACCCAAGACTCAAGACCCAAGACCCAAGATCCAAATTTCAAGACCCGAGACCCGAGACCCGAGACCCAAGACCCAAGACCCAAGACCCAAGACCCAATACCTAAGACCCAAGACCCAAGACCCAAGACCCAACACCCAAGACCCAAGACTTAAAAACCAAGACCCAAGACCTAAGAACCAAGACACAAGACCCAAGACCTAAGAACCAAGACACACGATTCAAGAGTCAAGACCCGAGACCCAAGACCCAAGACCCAAGACCCAAGACTCGAGATCAAAGATCCAAGACCCAAGACCCAAGACCTAAGACCCAAGACCCAAGACTCAAGACAGAAGACTCAAGATCCAAATTTCAAGACCCGAGACCCGAGACCCAAGACCCAAGACCCAAGACCCACGACTCGAGATCAAAGATCCAAGACCCAAGACCCAAGACCTAAGACCCAAGACCCAAGACTCAAGACCCAAGACCCAAGATCCAAATTTCAAGACCCGAGACCCGAGACCCAAGACCCAAGACCCAAGACCCAAGACTCAAGACCCAAGACCCATAATCCAAGAGCCAAGGCCCAAGATACAAGATCCAAGACCCAAGACCCAAGACCCAAGACCTAAGACCCAAGACCCAAGACCTAAGACCCAAGACCCAAGACCCAAGACCTAAGAACCAAGACACACGATTCAAGAGTCAAGACCCGAGACCCAAGACCCAAGACCCAAGACTCAAGACCCAAGACCCAAGACCCAAGACCCAAGACCCAAGACCCAAGACTCAAGACCCAAGATCCAAGACCCAAAATCCATGACCCAAGACCCAAGACCCAAGACCCAAGATCCATGACCCAAGACCTAAGATCCAAGACCCAAGACCCAAGACCCAAGACCCAAGACCCAAGACCCAAGACCCAAGACCCAAGACCCAAGACTCAAGACCCAAGACCCAAGACTCAAGACCCAAGACTAAAGACCCAGGACCCAAAACTCAAGACTCAGGAGTAAGAACTTAAGTCCCAGGCCCAAAAACCATAAACCTTAAATAAAAAATTAAGAGTAGAGACCCAAGACATTCAAGGCTCAAGATCCAAGACCTTAGGGCCAAGACCTAAGGGCTTAGACCTTAGACCTAAGACTCAAGTGCTAAGGATCAAGACCCAAGCTAGGATACAGAGTTAACTTCGCTTCAAAAGCATAAATTACTACCGATCTATTGACAACTGGAATGTGGCCAGCGCCGTTATTGACGTGTAAAGTGAGAGAACCAGTTTTGTGTAATGAGAATGAGTTGATGGCCTCGGTCAATCATGGAGTAGCAATCATTGACAATATGGAATTCATTCTTTTGAGACACACCGGCAACCGTGAAGATCAAAATACTTTGTTTTATTGTTCACAAATCTGTTTGGTAAAAGCTAAATTTCAATACTCCACTTAAATCAAAATAAAATTTTTTGATAATTTTTTTTTTCGTACAAACATATGAGTAGTCAACCAAGCTAAGCTCATTATTATTTAAAATTCCGGAAAAATGTTAGCGCAGAGTAGATCATGTTAATCATAGCAGTGACAGCAGGAGTACTGATAACTGGGGTGCCAGCTCCACGAATTTGCACGCCTTGTCTGGCTGAAAGATGAATAAGTCTCAAAGTGGAGCAGATGTCACGATATTCCTTGTGGCAAAGTGGCGTATATGGAAATCCGGCAGTTAAAACTAAAACGTTATGAGCAATCGTCTCGTTCTGTAATTTAATGGGTTATTTAATTTAAGTTCATGGCTATCGAATAGATGGATTGATCTTACCACATCATTAAAGGCGTCTATCGATCTGCAATACCAGTAGCAATCGAATATCAAAGCCATGGCGCCGCAAAATGAAATGAGTGCCATTACTGTTATTCCGGAGAGCATAGTTTCCAATAACATGAACGATGCTGTGATACTGGCGAAGTAGTAACTGAGGAAAAATGTGACCCTTATTGCTTGACATGTCTTGAAGAATGTGCTGAAATTATTGAGATTTGCCAATTATTGGTCAGGATTATCGGTTTAAATAAGCTTCAAATTACATTAAAATAACTTCGTGCTGAAGGGCAACTGCATTGACTTTGGTGTTCAAATTTTTCCAAAACTCCATTTTAGAAGCGTTGTCATGATCTTGTTTTGTAAGATCAATTTCCCGCTGTATCCTTTGGTATCCTTTGGCCACTAACTTAAGCTCACCGGTCAAACCATCAACCAACGATGATAGTGAAATGCAGCAGCAAAAATATCTGGTGAAATACAACACTATCGATACCGTAGAGTACGAGGAGATCAAACATTTGCCAAATAATGGTCCAGAATACTCGCTTACAACATCAACCCAGTAAGACAAACAAAACCTGTATTGGGGAGTTAACGACATCAAAAAATTTGCACCCATAATAAAGAGACAGGCCAAAAAAGTGTGATGAATTGATTGATGGCTCATTCGGCGAATCTTGTCATCATAATCTCGATCCCCTGAAGAAATTGGCTTCGAAAGAAGGAACGATTTCACCTTGTCGATGATATCGTGAAACAAGTTCCAAACGGTTCCATTGAAGGTAGCCATGTTCACAACAACGATCATCAAAGAACGCAGAACCAATTTGGAGGATACTTCATCCTTGTAGAAAATTATCACCACAAAGATGGCACCTACTAGCCACATGAAAATCAACATAATTCGAACGAAACCTATCCAACAACGCTTCCAAGCATTCGTAGGCCCCACGTAGATTCCTGTGAAGAAAAATCGTTATCTCAAATATTAAAAGCATTCATTTTAATTTTCATCAACATAACCTCCAATCAGTAGTATGACTTCCATCAATCGAAAACAATCTTCACCGGGTGATTTAAGGTTTGTGAAAAATTGTTCCACTGCTTGAAAACTTTGCCGAAGCCGGTGAAAACGGCGATCAACGATAGGTTTGAACATCTTTCAGGAACGCACCTCTACGTATAACTAAACCATAGTAAAAATAACCTCTTGTGATATTGCTCAGGTCTTTTTTTTTGTTTATCAGAAACAGCTGCTCGAGTTCCCCTCTAGTTATTCTCGCTTTTGCAAATGTGTCAAAGTGTCAGCTCAATCCATAATCTATTAATGAGTTGAAACTGTTTCTGTGGTCCAATACATATGCTATTTAGATACGTGATTTTTACAACAAGATTTTTCTTGACTGTACTGAGAAATTTAACATTTGTTTCTGTCAGTCCAACAATTTTGATTGATGAAATGGTTGAGATTGTCGGTAATGTACAACTCCAGCTGCCAATACTTCGTTTATGCATAAGTTTTAGACAGACAGACAGACAGACAGACAGACAGACAGACAGACAGACAGACAGACAGACAGACAGACAGACAGACAGACAGACAGACAGACAGACAGACAGACAGACAGACAGACAGACAGACAGACAGACAGACAGACAGACAGACAGACAGACAGACAGACAGACAGACAGACAGACAGACAGACAGACAGACAGACAGACAGACAGACAGACAGACAGACAGACAGACAGACAGACAGACAGACAGACAGACAGACAGACAGACAGACAGACAGACAGACAGACAGACAGACAGACAGACAGACAGACAGACAGACAGACAGACAGACAGACAGACAGACAGACAGACAGACAGACAGACAGACAGACAGACAGACAGACAGACAGACAGACAGACAGACAGACAGACAGACAGACAGACAGACAGACAGACAGACAGACAGACAGACAGACAGACAGACAGACAGACAGACAGACAGACAGACAGACAGACAGACAGACAGACAGACAGACAGACAGACAGACAGACAGACAGACAGACAGACAGACAGACAGACAGACAGACAGACAGACAGACAGACAGACAGACAGACAGACAGACAGACAGACAGACAGACAGACAGACAGACAGACAGACAGACAGACAGACAGACAGACAGACAGACAGACAGACAGACAGACAGACAGACAGACAGACAGACAGACAGACAGACAGACAGACAGACAGACAGACAGACAGACAGACAGACAGACAGACAGACAGACAGACAGACAGACAGACAGACAGACAGACAGACAGACAGACAGACAGACAGACAGACAGACAGACAGACAGACAGACAGACAGACAGACAGACAGACAGACAGACAGACAGACAGACAGACAGACAGACAGACAGACAGACAGACAGACAGACAGACAGACAGACAGACAGACAGACAGACAGACAGACAGACAGACAGACAGACAGACAGACAGACAGACAGACAGACAGACAGACAGACAGACAGACAGACAGACAGACAGACAGACAGACAGACAGACAGACAGACAGACAGACAGACAGACAGACAGACAGACAGACAGACAGACAGACAGACAGACAGACAGACAGACAGACAGACAGACAGACAGACAGACAGACAGACAGACAGACAGACAGACAGACAGACAGACAGACAGACAGACAGACAGACAGACAGACAGACAGACAGACAGACAGACAGACAGACAGACAGACAGACAGACAGACAGACAGACAGACAGACAGACAGACAGACAGACAGACAGACAGACAGACAGACAGACAGACAGACAGACAGACAGACAGACAGACAGACAGACAGACAGACAGACAGACAGACAGACAGACAGACAGACAGACAGACAGACAGACAGACAGACAGACAGACAGACAGACAGACAGACAGACAGACAGACAGACAGACAGACAGACAGACAGACAGACAGACAGACAGACAGACAGACAGACAGACAGACAGACAGACAGACAGACAGACAGACAGACAGACAGACAGACAGACAGACAGACAGACAGACAGACAGACAGACAGACAGACAGACAGACAGACAGACAGACAGACAGACAGACAGACAGACAGACAGACAGACAGACAGACAGACAGACAGACAGACAGACAGACAGACAGACAGACAGACAGACAGACAGACAGACAGACAGACAGACAGACAGACAGACAGACAGACAGACAGACAGACAGACAGACAGACAGACAGACAGACAGACAGACAGACAGACAGACAGACAGACAGACAGACAGACAGACAGACAGACAGACAGACAGACAGACAGACAGACAGACAGACAGACAGACAGACAGACAGACAGACAGACAGACAGACAGACAGACAGACAGACAGACAGACAGACAGACAGACAGACAGACAGACAGACAGACAGACAGACAGACAGACAGACAGACAGACAGACAGACAGACAGACAGACAGACAGACAGACAGACAGACAGACAGACAGACAGACAGACAGACAGACAGACAGACAGACAGACAGACAGACAGACAGACAGACAGACAGACAGACAGACAGACAGACAGACAGACAGACAGACAGACAGACAGACAGACAGACAGACAGACAGACAGACAGACAGACAGACAGACAGACAGACAGACAGACAGACAGACAGACAGACAGACAGACAGACAGACAGACAGACAGACAGACAGACAGACAGACAGACAGACAGACAGACAGACAGACAGACAGACAGACAGACAGACAGACAGACAGACAGACAGACAGACAGACAGACAGACAGACAGACAGACAGACAGACAGACAGACAGACAGACAGACAGACAGACAGACAGACAGACAGACAGACAGACAGACAGACAGACAGACAGACAGACAGACAGACAGACAGACAGACAGACAGACAGACAGACAGACAGACAGACAGACAGACAGACAGACAGACAGACAGACAGACAGACAGACAGACAGACAGACAGACAGACAGACAGACAGACAGACAGACAGACAGACAGACAGACAGACAGACAGACAGACAGACAGACAGACAGACAGACAGACAGACAGACAGACAGACAGACAGACAGACAGACAGACAGACAGACAGACAGACAGACAGACAGACAGACAGACAGACAGACAGACAGACAGACAGACAGACAGACAGACAGACAGACAGACAGACAGACAGACAGACAGACAGACAGACAGACAGACAGACAGACAGACAGACAGACAGACAGACAGACAGACAGACAGACAGACAGACAGACAGACAGACAGACAGACAGACAGACAGACAGACAGACAGACAGACAGACAGACAGACAGACAGACAGACAGACAGACAGACAGACAGACAGACAGACAGACAGACAGACAGACAGACAGACAGACAGACAGACAGACAGACAGACAGACAGACAGACAGACAGACAGACAGACAGACAGACAGACAGACAGACAGACAGACAGACAGACAGACAGACAGACAGACAGACAGACAGACAGACAGACAGACAGACAGACAGACAGACAGACAGACAGACAGACAGACAGACAGACAGACAGACAGACAGACAGACAGACAGACAGACAGACAGACAGACAGACAGACAGACAGACAGACAGACAGACAGACAGACAGACAGACAGACAGACAGACAGACAGACAGACAGACAGACAGACAGACAGACAGACAGACAGACAGACAGACAGACAGACAGACAGACAGACAGACAGACAGACAGACAGACAGACAGACAGACAGACAGACAGACAGACAGACAGACAGACAGACAGACAGACAGACAGACAGACAGACAGACAGACAGACAGACAGACAGACAGACAGACAGACAGACAGACAGACAGACAGACAGACAGACAGACAGACAGACAGACAGACAGACAGACAGACAGACAGACAGACAGACAGACAGACAGACAGACAGACAGACAGACAGACAGACAGACAGACAGACAGACAGACAGACAGACAGACAGACAGACAGACAGACAGACAGACAGACAGACAGACAGACAGACAGACAGACAGACAGACAGACAGAATTGTCGGCCGCTTCCAGGAACTGGTACAGGAAAATGTTTCCCCATCGCTGGAGAGCGCATGCGCTTCACCACCGATGTCAGGAACTGCCGGCTGAGCATTAATAACAGCGATCCGTAGCTACAGAGAACACTTACTGGTCGTAAACTTAAGATTTTTTTATGTTTTTGCTGAAGAACACTATAGTATGCATTCATTAAAATAAAGTTTAATTTACTATATTTGTGGTTCAATACCTAGAATCAATCAGACATTCAGTTGAATCAAACATATTTACAATTGAATCAATCATACTACAGTTGAATCAATTAAAATCATAGTCGATTGCTTTAAATTAATAATCAATTTGTAGTTGAGTCTATCATATTTATAGCTAGATGCGAAAAAATCAACTTCGCGTTGATTATTTGTGTAACCAGCTGAAATAATTAGAACAACTGTGGTCTTTTTTCTCCGTGCGAGATTTCAGAGAGGCGCTTGAATGAAATCTAGAGGGACATCGAAGGAGAGGCAGGCCCAGAAACTCGTGATGGCGAAGCCTAGCCGCTGAATTCCGAAATGTGAACGAGGATCTTGAATGGGACCAAGTGAAGATGCTGGCTCCGGATCGTCAACAGTGGAGGTCTTTTACCACGGCCCTATGCACCGGTGGATCGGCGCGGGAAAATTAAATAAGTAAGTAAAACAGCAGGTTAGGGTCAAAAGTAAGACGGCAATACAAAGTGTAAAAAAAGGACACGTCCTGTCTGAGTAGGACGTCTTTTTAGCCGGGCCGTTATCAAACACCAAGGTGAAAGATTTGAATTCATTTACTAATTTTGTAATTTTCTACTTATAAATGTTATTGAAATCCAATCTGAAGAGAATTCAAAACTTAATTGAATTTTATGACATACCTACAATTAAGTGGTACCTTAGTCACGTTCACGTAGCCAACCTGTATAAAAATCAAGTTCTAATGTCCTACTGGGACATTATCCCTGCTTTAGGTTTCAGATCTCGGTTCTCAGGTCTAAAGTTTCATGTCTTAATTTGTAGATCTCAGGCCTCAGGTCTCAAAACTCAAGTCTCAGATCTCAAATTGCTGGTTTCTAGCCCTCAGAGTATATATTTCATTGTCACATGTTTTAAATCTTCGGAGTTAGCACGGTTTTTTTGCATGGTTATTTTACCCGGCATATTAACTACTGATACTGGTACGTATTCCCTAGTGGTACTTATACCCGTGAAAAAAACCCTTGGTGTATGAAAACAAAGTAGATTTTTGATTACAAAAAAAAGATGCGCTTGAAATATTGAACTCAAAATAAACATTCGTTTGCAATGCAACTGCTTCGTAGCTTTTGATTCAGTTGAGTACTCATTATCCGCCGACCATTTCCCACCATGTCCCAATGAGATACCAACATTCACAAAGATCGAAACTCCCGGTCCATGGTACCGAATTGCGGAAAACCAGATTGAGGGAAACCGGCAGGCGGCAGCCATGGCATGGGAAAGACAAGCGCCAATCATCGTTTCACCAACAACGACGTTACTAGAGCTGCTGAAGGGGACAATTTACCGAGAGTTGGTCATGCTCGGACAAACAACAGTGCTGTTCCCTTTCAATGAATAGCGATGGCGCGACAAAGCACCGCGCGGTCAAATAACAAAACGGTCATTGAGAATGGCTGACTGCTCAATGAATGATGGTGGCGCTGCTGCCGCTAGTTCCGTTTCCGTGTGTGTTTGTATGTTAGATTGTGTTCGGAAACATACATTCAGGCGTTACCTGGAAGTTGAAATAAAACGCGCTTAAAACCGGATGAGAAAGGGAACGCTTCGCGTAGTTACGACACGATTTCGTGGTACATGTATGATAAAACCCGCCGGGGTTGATTCCACTTGTTTCCCCGCAGAATCCACTCATTCTCTTCATCTTTCCCTTGATCTGTTCCAGCATTTGCACAAACGCCCCGCCGCCGGATGCGTCCAGCTAGTATGAAATCATTATCGGCGTAATAACAGTCATTATCTGGATCGTCCGGCGGCTTTCGTTCTCTGGCGTTCCTGGTCAGCAAGCACGGTGCTTTCGGTTTCCGGTCCTGGCCATGCTGCGGACGTTTAGTGCTGTCTACCGATGTGAAAATAATTTTAAATGTGCATTTTGGAATAATTAATTTCTCTTTCGAGTGAGTGCTTGGGTCCCTCCTTACCTCGCCTCGACCACAGCTGCGGGGTAACAATAAACAGGCCCATTGAAAACTGAGCATTTTCGATCGTTGTAGTTTGGGTGCCAAAATTACCTTACATCTCGCTGATAATGAAGTTGTTCATTTGTTAAGCAAGACCGTAAACAAGCGGAGTAGCGCAACTAGATAGTGATCGTTTTATGATGAGCGGTTTTCTAAAGGTGAAATTAAGCGTTTTGTAGCGTGATGAACATGTCTTAATTTCTCGTTTGTATTAGATATATTTTTCCATATCAAACGATAGTATTGAAACCAATTCTTTGTAGAACACTTTTGATAGCATGGGAGATTGTTAGGGATTCCTTGAAAAGCGATTTTTTTTTATTCTCAGTGTTGATTAAGTGTTAAAATGCTCAAATTCCAATATTGATCAAATCAAACAAAATGAATAGATGAAAGGTTCATTGACTTTCTTCAGGCATATTACTATCCATTTGTCAGTCGTCTCACTTCTATGAACATGTCCTTTTTTATATCATTTCCTTTGTCCGGTTTTTTTTTCTATGGGAGTAAAATAGCTAAAAAAAAAATAACTTCTGGTGAGTATTTCTAAATTTCCCTTCAAAAATTTTTTCAGTTCACCACTACATGGGAAAGGCAATCATTGGGCAACAATTGTCATTTTCCCCATATAAATTTCTTATTCAATTCCAATTGTCTCTTAGGATTTTATATTGAAGAAGGAAGAAGTCTTAATTTTAAACGACTATTGATGACAATAGCTTTCCTCCTTCTGCTTGTCGATCAAGTCGATCATTTCGTAAATATTTATAGAAATCATTGCTTTTTAAGTCATTGTCTGGCTTTAAAAACTTCCAGTGATGGCAACAATATGTATGTTTTGAGTTTTCAAAAATAAGAAGAGTTCCTCTTGGTTAGCCAGCAAAGATCAAGCGTTCAAACTCATATTATTCAAAAACAAAAATACTTGATGGAATCGCAAAGTCAAATATTTTGTTAGTATATAAAAATAAATTTCGAAAGCTTATAACATAGAATTTGCTTTCAACATAAGTTGCATCATTTCCATTAAATTTTGATGTAAAAATTTTAATTTTCTTCGGAAATTTTACTCAAATCAACAAATTGGTTAGGATCGAAAAATGAAGAAGAAAAAAAAATGGTTTGAATTTTTTTGGAGTGTCCCAAGCCTTCGCATTTGCAATGAGACTTGGTTTTTTCCCCATTAATTATTCCCGGAGCAGGAAACTCACAGGGTGTTCAACAGGAACTCAAAACAAAGTTACACCAGCACATATTTAATATTTTTCGTCTATTTATGATGTGAAATAATTCTCTACTCTACCACTTTGATAAGCATTTTGACGAAAACCAACAGGCACGCACCTATTTTTGGGATATTTCACACAAAATATGTAAAAAAATAAGATTTTATGTGAGACAAGTTTTGGTATTCTGTACTTTCTCGACAAGATCAATGGTCATGAGAATGGAGCCAAAGGAGACATATTAGGTGAACTAGAAACTATTAATTTTGGTTAGAAAAGACATTGGGGTTTCTTTTGTAACAATTGTAACAGTACTTGTGGTTTAAGAAGGCATGAATACTTGGTGAAAATTAACTTTTCGAAACCAGAAAAAGTTTGTCTGATGACAGCACAAAATGATCATTGAAAAATTTTAATTTACTTTTGCTACAGCTCTACCACAACATTTGTTTAAAAAGTGTATCCGAACATATTGAACACCATGTATTTAAAACCACCTCTGAAAACGTCAAACAACGAGTCTGGAGAGCTGAATCAGCCCAGGTAACATTGAAATCACTTCGAGCATTACCAAGTCGTGATTCTAAGGTTGACCGAGGCTGATCACAAACAGGCAGGATGATTCTCGACCTGACGTGTAAATACGAGAAAGAAGAAGGAGGAGAGAAAACTTGATTGACAACTTTGAAAACTTTCCTATGTAGAAGCAATAATTTTTGACAGGACAGTCGATGGAATTAGAGGAATGATTACCTACGCAATTCACACACTTGAAGAACTAAGATTGTGATTTATCACAACCAAAAAGGAATTTGGATTTTTCATGATGGAATGAGCTGCAAAGCATGCATATAGCATTCATTCTTCAATTTTTTGTGCCGTGACAAAAACCTTGACTACAAAACATTGCGTAATATTTTGAAAAAAAAAAAAAATGATAGAAGATTTTCTAAACAGTTCAAATTTGACTCAAAGATGAAATCTAAGACGAGCCTCTTCAAGAATTATCAAATCCGGTCAATTACCCGATCCTTTATAAAATGGATCAAATAAAGCTCAATAGCAAAACCAACACTACTGGTATTATTCGTTTTGGTCCCTTTTCTCATATGAGACCCTCAGAGCTAAAGGGGTATTCGTGACAAAATGGTCGATTTTGAGTTAATGATGCCAAACGATTTTTCATATTTCAAACTTCATTTGCTGATTTTTTTGAGGTTTTTTAAATTTAATTTAATTACTTTTACACTTGAAATTATTTTATTTTATTTACATGGTATTCCGTCTTACGACATAACTTGACGAACATAATTCCTAAAATTCACTCGGTCCATGGCAACCGTTCTCCAACTTCTCGGGCATCCCACGTTCGCCAGATCACGCTCCACTTGGTCTAACCACCTCGCTCGTTGCGCCCCCGCTCGTCTTGTTCCTACCGGATTCGCGGCGAACACCTGTTTTGCAGGACAGTCATCCGGCATTCTCGCAACATGTCCCGCCCAGCGTATCCGGCCAGCCTTCACCACCTTCTGGATACTGGGTTCGCCATAGAGTCGCGCGAGCTCGTGGTTCATCCTTCGCCTCCACATTCCGTTTTCCTGTACGCCACCAAAGATGGTTCTTAACACTCGTCGCTCGAATACTCCGAGTGTACGCAGGTCCTCCTCGAGCAATATCCATGTCTCGTGCCCGTAGAGAACAACCGGTCTAATGAGCGTCATATACAGGTTACACTTCGTGCGAGGGCTAAGTCTTCTCGACCGCAGTTGCTTGTGGAGTCCATAGTAGGCACGACTTCCGCTGATAATTCGCCTCCGGATCTCACGGCTGGTGTCATTGTCTGCGGTCACCAGTGAGCCGAGATAGACAAAGTCTTCGACTATCTCCAGCTCGTCGCCGTCGATCGTGACCTTGTTATTACTGGACAAGCGGGTTCGGTCGGTCTCGGATCCGCAGGCCAGCATATACTTCGTCTTGGACGTATTAATCATCAACCCAATCCTTCCTGCTTCGCGTTTCAGTTTGCGGTAGATCTCCTCCACCGCCGCAGATGATCTGCCGACTATATCAATGTCATCGGCAAAGCAGATAAGTTGACTGGATCTGTTGAAAATCGTGCCCCGCATTTCGCCCACCGCTCGTCGAATAACACCTTCTAGCGTCACGTTGAACATCATGCAGGATAGACCATCACCTTGTCGAAGCCCCCTCGCGATTCGAATGAACTCGACAATTCACCCGAAATCCGCACTTGAAAGAAATATACAAATTTTCGAAAAACATATGGAAAACGACAAAACACACCAACTTCAAAGCGTGTTTTCTCGAAATAAGCTTTTTTGCACTTATACCCCTTTGGCTTCAAGGACCACATATGAATTACTTGAATTGGAGAAAAACCTTATAAAGAATTTAATTCATTTGTGTCCTAACCGGGGTCTGATCGTTGGTGATACCACAAAGTATAACTTAAAAGTTAAGATAACTTTTGGTGTCGTTTTTTAAAAAAAAAACCCGATTTAATACACTTATCAGTGGATTGGAGGCTTTCTTACAGAGTGTCAATTATCTTTGGAAATAAATGACACAATAATGGATTCCTTATTTCTGAATTATTTATTATTAATCTATAAAAAAGATTATGATTAAAGAAAATCGATAGCAAAAATTACTAAACTCAATATAAAAAAAAGGTGCCCAGTACGTTTTTTGGAGGATAAACGAACTTATATTCAACGAGTTCATTTACAATCCAAATAATTCAAACTGTTAAAGTTTGAGAGCCACATATCTCGACGCTCACTAGTGGTCAAGGGGTTAACCTCCTAAACTCTCATGCTAGATGGCGTGGGATCGATTCTCTGCTGTTTTATGAAATTTTTGTCAAATTTTTGATCGCCTTTGTAGTTAATTTAGCGATTGCTGGCTACTGCTGCTTAGCAAATGGCTACCTTTTTTGGAGCCAACGTAAGCATGATATGTTCTATGGAATAGAAAAATTTTAAACAATTTTGTTTTTTTTTTGGTTTTGAAATAAGTCCTACAGGAAAAAAAATGCAATTTTTTGATACTAAATTCATCAAAATCGTGAAACCTAGAATAGGAGTTAATGTGTTAAGAACGTTTTTATGGAACATACAAATTCCCGGACATCATCGTAACTCGTCGAGCTGAGTCGATTGGTACCTATAAAGTGGGGTCTTGGACCCTTAATTAATGATATCCCCAACTGACCGTTCGCTATGCCTTTCTGTAAGAAAGCCAAAAAGGTGCCCAGTACGTTTTTTAGAGGATAAGGGGACTGACTTTTAAATAATTCATTTTATGAATGGAAAGACTGGTATTAGAACAGGTAAGTTCTTCCGTCAATCCAAGTCCTAAAGTGGCATCGTGGTAGCGCTCTTGGTTCTCGCGCTGATGGTCGTATGTTTGAATTTTGTCATTATTTAGCAGTTTTTTTACAACTGCATAAATTGAAACAATTACATTTTTGATGGCTGGCTGTGGCACCTAGTTCTAGGATGATCCATTTTTTTTAAACCTCATCCATATATTTAGTAAAAAGAATTGGCTCATTGGGAGGGAGATAGTTATATGAATATTTCCTAAATGGACATATGATTCTGAATTCAACACTCATCTGAAACCAAAATAAAAATTTTGAATTCGAAATTTTTATTTGAATCTGAATATTGAATCTAAGTTCTATAAGGTACACCGGGGTAAGTGGGGACGTTAGCTATTAAAACAATACTGTGCACTTTTTTTAATGCAGAATTTTAAATACACTATCCAAATTCAGAATTCGAATTTTGAATCTGAAAATGAATTTTGAATTAAAACTTTAAATTCAAATTGCTCATTCAAATTTCAAAACTGAAATTTCGATTTGAGCTCTGTATTTGAATCTAGTCAGGTGAGTCTGAATTTAGATCTAAATTCGAAATCTGACTCTGAATTATGATCTTGTTTCAAAAATTGAACTATATTTTCGAGAAAAATTTAACAAAATAGAGGATACATTTTGTTAAATTTTTCTCGAAAGGATACAAAATATATTTTAGACAGCTGCTTACAAAGATAATACTAAAATGACCCATTTCCGTTTTGTGATATAGTTTTTCTCCAAGAAAACTGTATCGGTACTGGAAAAAGTCGATTGGGTTTATTTTGAATTTTATGTTGAAGGACAAGAAAAAGGCTTTAGTCTAGTCTTCAAACGTTATTGATTTTTTTAGGCAATATTGAAGCTAGTATATCATAAATTATGCTGGACTTTAAAATAGGAAAAAATAGATGGATTAAAAAAATAAGCTCCAAAAATATTCCCTGTCAAAGCAGAATAATTCAGTTTCGAAAAATTCTTATTGGAAGGCTGTTGCTATTTTAAACTCAGGTTGATGGCAGAGGACAAGCCCCGTGGACACCATTTGCTGCATTGAAAAATTAACAAAGAGAGAAGAAATTCATGACAGAGAATCGTAAGTTGCCATAACAGTGTTTCTATGAAGCAATTTCTGAGACCAAGTTCTTAATATGAATTTAGATTTGTAATCTGAATTCTGATTTCAAAATCTTTATGAATACCGATTTTTCAAACATTTTTAAAATTGAACAGAACGCAATTTAGATAGCAAAAAGATTAAAATAAAAAAAAACAAATCAGAATCCTTATTCTGAATCTCAATTTTGAGTCTAACTGCCGAATCTCAATCGAAATTTCATATCAATTTGTTGTTCGAACAAAATTACATCTATATCTATCTAAAAAGCAATTTTAAAATCTGAATGGTTTTTGTTTCATTTTGTTCTAAATTTTCAATCTGAACAAGATGTAGAATTCAAAATCTGAATTCTGAATCTGCATCTAATTTTGAATTCTTATTACTGAGCTTTAAATGACTTCTCAATCTGAATTCTGCCTGAATCCTAAATCCGAACTGGCTTCGAAATTGGATTCTGATTTAGGATTTTTTATCTGAGTTCCGAATAAATTTTCTGTATCTGGAATAATAGTCTTTAAGCAAAACTGAATCGTGATGTCATATATTAATTCTGAATACAAACATTGAATCGAAATTCCGATTTGCAAAACTAAAATTGAATGAAAATCTGAATCCTGAGTTTAATTCTGAATCTAAATTCAGATCCAAACCTGAATCTGGTTCTCAATTCTGTTCTTCAATTCGGAATCTGAACTATGAAATTTAATTCTGGTTCTGAATTCTGAATCACAACTCTGGTTCTGAATCTAAATACTGACCCTGAAACTGAATTCAAAATCTGAATTGAGATTCTAAATCTTGAACAGGATCCAAATCCGCATATGAATCGTAATTTGTTTTCTTAATCTGAACTATAAAATTTGAATGCAAATCAGAATCTGATTCGTAAACTGAACATTGAATATGAATTTATATTTCAATTCTGAACTGAAATTTGAATCTGGATTTTTGTTTGATTTTATTCTGAATTTTCAATCAGATGATATAAATATTGGGTTCAAATATGGAAGGGTAATCCTTAATGTTGTTGCTAGAAATTTCTAAATAGGAATCTTCCAATGCATTGAATTGGTGCCATGTGCTGTAGTTATGTATCGCTAGAATAAAAAAAAAATATCCTCTAAGAATGGAAAATGCTTCAGCAAAACAAAGTATAGTGCATTTAAATTCAATCTGATTTGTGAATCAGATTTCGAAATTTCAATCTGTTTCGAAAACTTGAATATGCTAAATCTAAAATCAGAAATTCAAATTTAAATCCTGAGTTTACATCTAATTTTGAATTCAAATTATGTACTGAGTTTTCAATCACTTCTCAATTAGAATCGGAATCCTAAATCTGAATCCTGAATCTGAACTATAAGTCGAAATTTGATCTGCAGTTTTGATCTGAATTCGGGATAAAAATTGTGAGTCTGAACTTATAGTCAGTCTTCAAACTTTACTGAATCGTGATGGCATATCATTATTCTCAATCTGAATTCAAAATTCTGATTCTCTGAACTGAAACTGAATCCACGTACTGAGTCCTGAATTTTAACTCTGAATCTAAATTTGTCTTAACACATTAAGAACCTCGAAAAAAATCTTGGCGATAAACATCAAAATTTGGCAGTCTATATCTCCGAAACCACTGGGCCAAATTCAACAAATTAAATTTCTTTGAGATACCGAAAGGGTTGGTTCTAATTTTGTCGAACAAAATTTTAATTTTTAAATTAAATCATTCGATTTGTGCTTCTTAGTGTAGCACAGTCGCGGCGATAGTGTATCTCGTGCTTGATCCTCTATGCGTTAATGCAGAATTGAAATTCTGAACCTGAATAATAACAAAATAAATTGACTTACGTGCTCACGGATCCACTTCCTGACCAGCTTCGTTAGTGGCAACAATTTGTCTCCTCGCTTCCATGGATTCGTCTTAGACTGCTGTGGACCTTCTTGGAACGCACTCACGGTCCGATGAGGAACACAAATCCGTGGCGAGTCCTCCCACCCATCTTCCGATTGCACTGTCATCTGTTACCAAAGATCCCTTGAGCAATTCCACGGTTTTGAAGCTTTTTTCTTCAGATGGTCAGGGGCCTGATGTTAGTAGTCTAAAAATAAGTAAAGATGATTGATTGAGATGGAACTAAAAATTTAAACTTTACCAAAAAGACCAAAATGACGTCCGCATCGGGCTTCTGCTCCATTGAAACGGTTCAGGTCATCTTGATCGAGATTGGCTAGGGCTAGACCTGTGGTAACTTATATGCGGATATTGGTGTCCTGGTTCCAGCGAGACAAAATTCCAATACAAAATTTGGACGGTTCCACCTCGTAGCGGGACATGCTAACCGGATGATTGACTCCATCCTCGCCTACCGGCCTACCGCCTAGTGCGGATGTGAGAAGATGTGCCCCAGGACAGCAGCGGAACTTACCTTCTCTCGAGTTGCGCGACGATAGCTCGAACACAATTGGACGGTCCGGTTTGTTTACATTTTCATTGAGTTACGTGAGTGCACAAATGAGTGTCCGTCAACCTCATCGGCTATCTACACTGAGAGTTTATGTTGCCGGTTAAATATGAACTGGAATTGAATTATTTTTTAACATTGCTGCAATACGAATATGAGTTTTGAATCTGCATAATGCATTAAGGTTCTGAAATCCGGATCCTCATTTCACAACTTGAGTCTAAACTACGTATGTTATGAGTCTGAATTCTGAGCTTGTTTGATATTCATTGATAAATGATAAGAACATCAAACATATCTTTATTAAAAAAGTTTAACCTAATAAAAAAAATTATAACATCATGAGTATGAGTATTTAGACAATAATTTGAACTGGATTTGCTCTACACAGCAAAAAATTTCTAAAAGTATACGGAATCTAAAACACGAGGGATCTATTTTTTAACAAGTGTAATGAAAAAAAGATGTAATTTTCCTTTCCTTTTGATGTAATTTTAGTCTTTTTCAAAAAGCGGATAGAAATAAATTGTTTTGCTATAATTTTACATTCCGTGATGTAAAAATCAACTGGTCAATGACATTTATATCACAAACAGTGTAAAATTATATCTGTTGAATTTAAAATTGAATGAAACAGTCTGTCTGAGCCATTTGCCAGTCAAGTCAGTATTCGGAAACCGAGTATCTTGTTTTCAAGACGCAGCTCCAGCATCTCAACACTTTGCTAAAATTGGTAGGTTTCTGTGAAAAATAAACGAATGATTATATTGAAACTTATAAGCTATGTCTCGATTACAGCGTCGGCTGATTTTGCAGAGGCAGAGATCCGATAAGATTGTCTGGAGAGGAATTTGCCTGAACGATCCAAGGCCTTTGTTAACAAAAACACATCCTGACCCGGCTGATGACGTGTGAATCCAGACCATGAGAGTGCGGAAAGGTATTCCCTTTGGTCCCCCAGTGACGCTGACCGGTTGGAATATCAACAGTAGGATGTATTATGTTCGTGTACAACATTGCCTCAGTCTGGCGGTGCTCGTGATGGTGGGTGTACTTTTTTCCATGACTATTGATGTTTTTTGTTTAAAAAATAAATGTTTAATAATAGTAATATAGTGTATTTTATTGACATATAAGACTTGAATATTTCATAAAAATTGCAAATATCGAGAAAAAAAATATAAAATTTTACATCTATGTGTATTTTTACACGACAATAAGCTGTTCTCTTTTCGTGCATCGTTTTTGGTCTAAATTTACACGCCTCAATGTAACGATGATGTAAATTTAGATTGAAAACGATGTTCCGTTTTCGTGCATCGTTTTCAATCTAAAATTACACGAATTTTTCTTGCTGTGTAGAATACTTTCCAATGATAGTTTCCAATGATAATGATAAACTATGGATCTGAGTTCTGAATTTGGATCTTAATTCCGAATCTGATCTTTGAATTTTAATACGTAATAAGAGTTTTGAACTGAAATTCCCATATAAAGTTTAAATTTGAATTTGTTTTCAGAGCTTTGGAATCTCAACTCGAATTCCGAATTCTGTGCATGAAATCTTAATTTTCTTAATCTTATATTTTAAATATGAATTCTAGAAGTAATTTCCGAATCCAAGTTCTTTATATGAACTTAAATTTTGAATCAGAATTCAGAGTTTGAAGTGTTATTGGATACTGATTAAATACTGATTCTTCGAAACGGTTGGATGAAAAACTGAAGTTCCAAAAAGTTTTCGAATCAGTCAACCACAATTAGTAATTGCGTATGCGGAACTGTCTTAGTTTTTGAACTTACATATTTCTATACTTCCTCTTAACCCCCTATCACCGATCTGAAAGGAAAGCTGTTGTTTTTGTTGCCTTGTCCAGAACCGCCATTTGCTGCATGGCGGTAAAAAAAGAGCCAGAACGTATCATTGCAGTTTTGCTGTGATAACGACAAACGGCAAACCGGCCAAAAGACAACGGCCTAAGTGTGATTGAGTTTTACCATCAAAATGTTTCCAACTCTTTCAGTTTGAACTACTTAATCCCTATCGTTCACTTATGGTCAAGTGGTTAGCATGCTGGTTCGATGATCTTTTTGTCAAATTTTCGATCGCCTCCGTAATGAATTTAGCGATTGCTGGCTACTGCTGCTGAGCAAATGGCTACCTTTTTTGGAGCCAACGTAAGCATGATATGTTCTATGGAATGGAAAAATTTTAAACAATTTTGTTTTTTTTTGGTTTTGAAATAAGTCCTACAGGAAAAAAAATGCAATTTTTTGATACTAAATTCATCAAAATCGTGAAACCTAGAATAGGAGTTAATGTGTTAAGAACGTTTTTATGGAACATACAAATTCCCGGACATCATCGTAACTCGTCGAGCTGAGTCGATTGGTACCTATAAAGTGGGGTCTTGGACCCTTAATTAATGATATCCCCAACTGACCGTTCGCTATGCCTTTCTGTAAGAAAGCCAAAAAATGATGCTTAATAATATTCAAGTTATTAATTTTTTTTTGCTATGAATGATTTTTTAGGTTGCGAAAGATTTTTCCATTGTGTCACTGATCATTGAGATCTCCAATATCTCGGTCATGACATGATGGTTAAAACTGGTCATGAGATAGATCACCAATGCATTTTTTGGCAACTTTGTTTGCCAAGCAAATTTTCAATATGCTGTTCTATGACAAACGCTAACTAACAAAAAGAGATAAGGGCTTGCTGCGCCTTTTTTAAATATTCCATTTGGTTCCAGAATTTCATTCATGGCCCACTCTTCTCTTACGTGAATTTATTTACATCTAAAAAAAAATGAATGGTATTTACATTCACATGATTGGAAAACTTTTGTCATGACATGG
This sequence comes from Uranotaenia lowii, assembly GCF_029784155.1. NCBI lineage: Eukaryota > Metazoa > Arthropoda > Insecta > Diptera > Culicidae > Uranotaenia > Uranotaenia lowii. The sequence continues at coordinate 314,334,427 of NC_073693.1, forward strand.
TCCATGACTGATCTTACTATCTTGGGTATAGTGATCAAAAATAAGTTTCACCGTCCAAGCAAGGTGCAACTTTTCGTGAAGAAATTAGGTTTGCAACGTGCTATCACTTTCCAAATGGTTTTAAAGTTAAGCAAATATGTCATTTCGTAAGAGAGTGAATACTGAATAATATCCTTAAATGCCTTAAATCATTCCAAACTCGCCGAACATCAACTCAATCGAGTATTTTTAGAGGCAGATCAGAATCCCCTTAAAAAAATGGAAGTGAACTAGCTCTATTAACATCGTCCAGAAACCTTTATTTAGAGACGTTGTGACGCTCATATGCAATCGAGAATCCAAAGATGGTCTTACTTGATGGTTGATTTGATAGTTTTTGGTATTTACAGAACAGATTATTATGCTTTACTTTTGAATTTTGGTGTATTTATCTCTTTTTCCTTATACGGTTACTTACTTTCGTCCCATAGAATTCTGATTAAATAAAATAAAACAGGTGAAGCCCATTTGTTTATGATTTTTTTTAATAACTTCATAATAGTCTTAAAAGGTCAGATAACATCAATCATTACATTTATTTCATAAAGCACATGAGCCATAAAATTGTGGAAATTGTTCTTGGCTACTATCTTTTGTCTCTGACTGTAAATATTGATGTGAATCTTTACTTTCGAAACTGTAGAGCTATAGTTTTAAATTTAAGAAGATATACTAATATAAAAAATAATAAGGAAATATCAAAGACACCAATGATTTCTGAAAAGTATCTCCCAGGATTTTGATTATCCTGTTATTGATTCTATATGAAAATATATGGAATATTGAAAGTAAAATTTAAATAGCTGTTACTTTTTTGACCTGCGTCAAAAAGCATTCAAATGTTCCACAATGTTGTTATTCAACTTAAAACCTTAACGCACTAGAGTTTGTGTGGTTTAACAGTTTTTCCAGAAAAAGTAACGAATTTTTGAGGAAAATTCTAAATTTTTCCATAAAAATTACTAAAGATTTACAGGATATTTAGCCGGTCAAATACCGCCCAAAAACCATCAAGCCGAATTTTCGGCTCACCAAATAGATGATCTATCTGGTTGTATCAACTATTACTTAATTTATACATAGTTAAATTTTTTTTGAGTGATGTTGGATGATTTAGAAAATAACCAAAAGTTACATTGAAAAAAAATACAACACAATTATCAAAATTAACCGAATATTCGGCCGAATATTTGTTTTGCCGAATAATTGAAAAGATCAATATCTTTACAAATTACCCTGCAAATTTGAAGGTCTTCTAGGGTCCCTTAAAGTTACCCGAATGAGTTAAAATTTTGTCAATACTGTTCTATCATTGATTGGATCAAAATTGGGGAGTGTGGACTGGGTTTCAGCGAACAAAAATAAAAAATTACCCAAATTTTAAAAACATTGAAACTCATTGGACAAACCCTTGCATGCAACAAACTTGCATACAATCCACATTACTGAAAATCGGAAAAATCAAGTTATTTCAGATCAAAAACTTTAAAAAAAATCGAATACAAATGGTGTTTAAATTTCCATATTCTTCAGTTTGACTTTCGCCTGTTCAACTGTAAGAACATTTTAAGAATTTAAAAATTAAAAAAAAATCCTTAAATTTTTAAGGCTTAAAATTTATTTACTCCCACTTCGGTATTTTCAGAAAAATCAGGAAGATGGGATGACAAAAGAAGAATTTGATATTCGTCCCGGCATAATGGGAACTAGATTCACTTGAACTCGAAAACCAGAAACCTTGCATATGAAAACTTGCATATGAAAAATCATCACTAAACCTTAGCGGTAAGAGATAGGCGTTCAAAATCTTAAACAAAGTTTTATCAATTAGAATGATCGACATAATTTCTAAACATGGTAAAAAAGTTCTGTTGTATTACTATTTAAAATTATATATCCTTTCTCATAGAGATGTCCGAATAGCGGTATTCGGCGAATGGCCGAATACCGAATATTGACCTTTTCAACTATTCGGCCAAACAAATATTCGGCCGAATATTCGTTCGAATATTCTGTTAAGTTTTTAATAGAAATGAAAAAGCGACAATTTCATTTTTCTTCTACTTCTTCCATCTTAATACTTTTTGAGTTTTTGAATCGATTATTTCCAACCAGATGTTGGAAATAATCGATTCAAAAACTTATGAAACATCAGATCTTCTTTGAGTAAAGGTCTCTTTGATGTTCAAAATGTCACCAATAGTTAGAAGAACATCAGATGAATTGTCGCTTCAAGGACGTTTATTGCCAAAGAGAGAGGGTTCTTGTGAAATCTGGAAGAAAACATGTCAAAAGAGGTGCCAAGCTATTTGAAATTGCTTATTTCATATTGTACCAGATGAATATCGAGTTTAAGCTAGATGTCTTCAAAACAGTTGCCAAAAAACGATGATCTTTAACAATATTGGTTCTGAACTAATTTTTGAAAAATTTGTGGAAAAGAGCTTATCTCAACAGAATCGAAACATTATTCTCAAACTTCAAGAGGAAAAAGAAAGTAAATTATTTGAAATTTAATGTTTTTATTGAACCACAGCAGCAGTGTAAAACTCGTATCTTAGAATTAAAAAAAAAATGATTTTTTAAAATTCGTTCTAACAAATCGTTTCTGAACGCAAAATTTTAAAATTTTCAATGAGAAACTTGAGTATTTATTTGATTTAGCAAATAATCTGAATATACTTGGGTAAAATCTAGACAATTTCAAATATAATCTTGACATCCCGGTTAGATTTGATTTTTCTCGAATTTTTATTGGATTTATTGACAAGCCTGGATATACGAAAAAAATCTGCAATAAATGGTAATCAAAGTTTCAGTCTATCTACAGTGAAATATACGTGGATACATTTAAGATGTTTTACTAAAACCATAAGTTGATGATTTGTAGCTTTTTCAACATTAATTTCGGATATTTAATTAATTATCCAACATCAGTTAAAAAATAAGACAAGTTGGTTAGAGTTGAAGAATTGAAGAAAAATTATTCGGCTTATTTGGCCTATTCGGCCGAATACTTGGCTCAACTATTCGATGAGCCGAATATTCGGCTTGACGGTTTTTTGGCGGTATTCGGCGCCGAATATTCGCCCGACCGAATATTCGGTACATCTCTACTTTCTAATGAAATTTGTGAACCATCCTTAAAATTATTCCACTCGAAAATAGCGCCTAGCAAAGTTATAAATCTTTGTCATGGACATCAAATGTCTTAAACCTATTGCGAGCGTGTAAATAATTGTTAAATTTTAATTTAAAATTTGAAACATTGATAAAAAAATAAAAATATTTAAGAAAATCCTTTCTACTTAGTTTAGCAATTCAAATCGTAGCCAAGTTGCAGCTCTCTGTTAAGATATCGAGATTCAATGTGAAATAATGAACAAATAATTAAAAAATTTAAAAAAAAACTAATTTTATTAACTTTCGGAACATATAGCAAAGAACACCGAGTTAGCTTGTTACTTATACTACTGATTTTGACTAAAACAAATAATCGTTTTCCGGTTTTGGAAATTGGCTTGGTATTACATAAGTATTAGCAGCTACTTGAATCTGCAATACATTTCAATATTTGTTCTGCATGCATTTTATTGGAGTTTTCTCCCCAGATATGTTTCATCGAGTTGTCTAAACCAATTTTGCTGTAGAAAGATATTTGTTTCATAATGATAAACAATATGCGTTCAGGATTGCGACATTCGGTAAACTGAAGATTTATTCTCGGTAATGATGCAATAGCGTAATTTGCTCCGAAGAACATCTCTTTAGACCGTCATTCAGCACGTACAACAGTATCATAAGATATCACTAGTACTCGAGTTCACTTTGCCATCATTTTGGCCCGACCCATCATTAGGTTGGAATGGATGTAGGCTACATGTAGATACATATTTCGTGTAAGGTGTATGCCCTTTGCTCGAAAAAAGGGCTAAAAACACGTGTGTGTCACCAGGCAGACGTGCCAAGCATCGGACCGAGAGCCAACGAAAGACGACACGCATATGATGGCAAATTGTAACATTTACCCCTTCTTCGTTCCAATCCACCCACACACGTGCCCCTAACGGTGAGTAACATTGCTCATAAAACATGCACGGAACCTTAAACGATAATAATCTGCACCTTTTCTTTGGTCCACCCTCACCCGTAAGAAGATCCCAGCTCCAGGCAGTTTTGCCAGCCTTGCCGATGCAAAGATGACAAACAAGATACCCGGGATGCTCTACGTTTTCTTGGGTTTTTCGTACAAAAATTGCCCTCTAGGGGTTATTGCTTCTTCTTTGGGGGGACCTAAGGAAAATAACTTTTTCCTCCTGCAGTCGTAGCTTATCTAGCTTTTCGGGTTGTTTCTTCGAATGTCACCTGAGGTGACACTTGATGGAAATCCTTTATTTTCCAACAGAACAAGTGAGTCTTCAATAACTCTATCCTTTACAGTTCAGAATTTTTCTTGCACGTATTCGGCCGGAGTTTTTTTTTTAATTTTAAACATGGCAAAGGAGAATCGGAACAAATACTTTCAAAAATTTCCAATACGAAAACCGGGAAAAATCCAGGGAAAACTGAACAAAATCCAAGCATGATTTGAAAATATAACGAGAAAAACATGGAAAAACACTACCGAAACAATTATAATCAAATAAAATGTCAGGAACGATTCTATCCCAACTCTGGATTTGGATTGTGATCCTGGAGATAGTGGACCCCCATATAAAATTTATATAAAATATGTCAAACTCATACAATTTATTTGTGATTCTCTGCTAATTCTCCACTCAAACAAATTTACACAAATGAGAAGGTTTTTTGAGTTGCTAGCCAAGTTTTGATTTATCCACGTGATTAATTGTATTGAAAGTTAAATCTTGAAGAAAGGGAGGGGGGTTCCATATCAATTCAATGAAAAATATGACAAAATTCTATCAGACTTAATCAATTTTGATCTAACTTGGCACGAATTTGAGCTTTGATGCTTTGAAGCATGGGTGGCCAAACCATAGCCCGCGACCAACTTTCTGTGGCCCGCGAAGCTCATTTTAGAAAAGCCATGTTCTAAGAATTGATTGGTTTTCTTGGTCTATGTATATCATTTGGAAAAAAAAATATATGAATCTACTCTAACTAAATTCAAAACAAATTTTTATTAAATCAAATTTTGAAAATACACGCTTTTAAATTGTTATGTTTGGCCATTTTCCATACATTTTTCAAACATTTGCAATTTCCTTTCAAACGTAAAAGTAAGCGGATATAATTTTTAAAATCTTAAAAATTCAACATGGAGAATTTTTTTTGCATTATTACTCAAAATCGTTCTTTTTTTGCACTTATACTTCTCATATAATTTTACAAAAAAAAAGATTACCGTTACTGTTTAAAAAACATTTACAATTACAATTTAAAAATAATCAAAATTGTACAGTACTTAACAAATCTGTAAATTCCATCACACATTTTTCAATGTTTCCTGATTGGGATTTGGTGACTACATATCATTGGTATAAAAAGCATTCAAGCGGACTCTAGTTCTAACATTGAGAAGTTTGGATAGCCTCTGAAAGATAATTAGATCGTATCAAAATTGTTTAAAAATCGTAAAAAACTACCAAAGCATATCAACATCATAATTGAAATTATACCATTCGTAACATGAATTCTATTTCAACAACTTCGTTCATCCATCTAAATTTAAAAATTTTGCAAATTATGTAAAATATCTAACGTTTGCTTTGTTCAATTTGTTATTGTTTGCTAAGCTTTGATAGAAAAGAGTACTTTTATGAAAATTAAACCAAATCCAAATATATTTTAAAAGGCATCTTGCTCTGTATTTATGAATATCAATAATGAAAAACTAGACAGAATTTACAGTGGGATGAATAAGCAGATTAGAATTTAAATGCCTTGAAAAGATTGACGTACATAAGTTGGGAGGGATAATATTTTTCATATGGAGCAAAATTTGTAAAAATATGCAAGGAACAAAAACGACTTATAAAATTGAATCTATACTAAAGTTGTCAGAACTTTTTCAGCACGTATTCAGGCCGGAAAAATCCGGACTACTTCTATCTAAAAAACTGACAAAATCCGGGAATTCGATTCCAAAATTATGGACCAAAACTTCAGGCAATATTAATAGCAAAAAAGAACTTAAAAAAAGTCCATCAAAAATTATCAGCAGATTTGAAATCGTATTTTAATTTTAATGATTAATGGCATTTCGGTGAATTATACATTCTAATAGGAAGAATTTCAAATGAAAGTAATGAAAATTATAGACGGATAGATTAGATTAGGAAGCATGAAAGGTGTTGAAAATGAGCCAAGAGCGTGATTTGAGAAAACTTCTTGCCGCACAAGACCATTTGTCCCACATCGTATTATTGTCTAGAAGAAGCAAAGTCGATAGGCTGACTTTGCATTGATCTATACAATGATACATGGATGGATCGAAGCACGTGTTTTTCGTACCCCGATCGGGGTACGAAAAACACGTGCTTCGATCCATCCATGTATCATTGTATAGATCAATGCAAAGTCAGCCTATCGACTTTGCTTCTTCTAGACAATAATACGATGTGGGACAAATGGTCTTGTGCGGCAAGAAGTTTTCTCAAATCACGCTCTTGGCTCATTTTCAACACCTTTCATGCTTCCTAATCTAATCTATCCGTCTATAATTTTCATTACTTTCATTTGAAATTCTTCCTATTAGAATGTATAATTCACCGAAATGCCATTAATCATTAAAATTAAAATCATAAACCAGCGGTGATAAACTGTTAACACAAAATCGTATTTTAGGCTTCCACAAAACCTTCCATGATTAAATTTATATAACTTACACAAACATTTTATATGCATAAATAAAACAAAATTACAATACAATTTGAGTTTTTTGTGAGGTTTTGCAAAAAAGGTGAATAAATCCGAGCATTTTTCAATGAAATCCTGTCAATCAATCCGGATCGGACTTTTACCAAAGTTTGTATTAAATATCCGGGCAAGCCGGAAAACCTTTCAAGCTTAATCTTTACTTGATGTGACCTAGGCAAATGTTTTTAAAGCGTTTTCAAAAATCTATTTTTTTCCAATTATCCAGAACATTTTTTTTGGCCCGCCAGCCAATTTTATTTCTGAAATTTGGCCCGCCTGTTGAAAATGTTGGCCACCCATGCTTTAAAGTATTACCAGACGCTTAGAGTTTTTGTGAAGCAATGCACCCCTACAAATTTACCAACAAAATCACAAAACTTGATCAATTTTCAAATTAACTTCATTTAAAATTTTTACACATGATAGAATTGCCATGCAAAGAGATTGTAATTGATAAGTTATTTATGTTATTGTAAAATCTATCCGATTTCATGGGAGGGATGAATCATCAAAAACAATGTCTATTTTTCATCAGAATAGATTTACTGCCTGCCCGTTCAAGTTTTTTGTAAAAGAGAACAACATTTTTGCAAAATTTGATTCTATGTTGCATATCATACGAATTTTGTGAGAGAGGCTTCCATAGAAAAAAAAAGTTCATTTTATAAAACTTTCCTGTGCGAATTTTTAAATTTTATTCGAAAAAAAAATTGTTCAGAGTGAAATTAAAATTTTACCTTTGACTGAAGAATAAACGCAAAAATATTTAATAATGTCCAACATGGAAAAACTTGTATAAAAACCGCAAATCATTTCCAAATTTTGGGCTTGTAATATAGCTCAGTTGGCAAGTCTGTTGTCTCCTGAGCCGATGTCCGCGAGTTCGAGCCCAAGAGTAAACATCGAACACAGTTGTACCGGATATGTTTTTTAATAACGATCCGCCAACTGCAACGTTGATAAAGTCGCGAATGCCATAAAGATGGTAAAACGACTATAATCGAAACAAAAAAAAATCCAAATTTTCAGTACTTTGTAAAATGCAGACATCATCGGGTCTTTCTTAGAAAAAACCAGATATCAGAGGACCACGGAAATCAAAACAAGTGAGTTGAAATCGAAATATTAGTCCAACATACCAGGGAGATAGGAAAATAGTCTTTTTTGGTTTATATTTAAAAAAAATAAACCTTTCTCATCAAAAATTTAAAATAGAATGTTTTGACATGTCATATTTGAAAAACTTATGTTTTGAAAAAAAAGGGAAAAATGCAATAAGACATTTGCTCATAAGGATAATGATGATATTTCATAATAATTTTTTTTTTTATATTTTTGAAAAGGTCTTTAATATTAATGTATCTTTTGTTTAAATGAATGAGAAAAGAAATTTATACAACAAGTTACCAAAAATGGATTGATGAAATCAGGTTTTGCTACAAGTTGCCTATAAAATTTTGTGCAAATTAAAAAAAATCTCTTGAAAATCCATGAAGTTATCTTCAAGATGCGCATCTTTACTAATAACCGCATGTTGACGACCATGCCGAAGACTGAAAACTGTTGATCAAGTAGGTCGTAGACTGATCTTTTCAATACTGTAAATAGTGTCGAAAAGTATCAATTTTCAAAACTGTTTCGAAATATTTACTTTTCAGCATTGATTATCATTTAATTTAATTTAGGTTAACAAAAATTAAAGCTTTATTAAATTTCATTTTAAATATCATGGTATACCTACTAAATTTTTTTAAGGAACAGGTTTTTAAAAAAGGATAGTTTTGGGTTCAATTCTCTCAAGTACAATAAGTCATATTCCTTAAGCACGATACTACTATTATTTATTTGTTTGGTTTAGATCACCGCACTTTTTTGTGGTTTTCTTTTATTGATATTTTTCGGTGATTTACAATGAAAAATAAGACTGCTGTTTTCTACGTTTCGGCTAACTAAATTTCAGCCATCCTCAGAAAAAAAGCTTGCTTTGCCGCGTGTTTTCTTTATGGCCGTCGTACATTATTTCCGAAAACAAATATTTATAACATAAGTGGTTGGTACGTAAGACTGAAACGATTGATGTGTTCAGAAAATTGAATTTTAAGCCAATTTACAATGATTTATAGGATTGACAGCAAACTTCTATATTACTTTATTCTAACACTTAAAAACTGTGAACATGCCTTAACATAGTCATCAGACCTTTTTTCTATCTTTTTTGCCTTTCTTACAGAAAGGTATAGTTATCGGACGATTTGGGAGATGGTTCCTATATTAAACTTCATAGTTACCTATCGAATCAGCTCGACGAGTTCTGACGATGTCTATGAATTTGTGTGTTTTAGCGAGAAATTGTAGAACGGTTGCCATGGACCGAGTGAATTTTAGGAATTATGTTCGTCAAGTTCTGTCGTGAGACGGAATACTATGTAAATAAATAAATAAGTGTGAATTTTTGTTAATTTTGTTCTCCACGTTTTTGCAAAATTTTTATTCTGAAAAATTAGATTTTTTCCTCTTCAATCTATTATAAAAGAAATAAAAAAAATTTGAAGAAAAAAAAATGTCATATAAATTATCATGAAATGATCACTCCAAAATCGTGTCCATTTGGCTTGATACCCACATCCAGCCATCACTAATCAAGATTATCGTATATATGACGTCAAATTATATGTATGTATACTAGGAGGTTGAAAAATTGCATTAATAAAACATATTGCTGCTGCTCTCATGCTGGTTAGGGAAAAAATAATGTAATTGGAAAAAAATAATGAGTTACTGGGATCAACTCATCTGATAGAAGCATGTAGCCTGATAAGTTGAAGACAAATATCGAAAATCAATATTTAAAATATTGTCGAGCTTAAGTTTTTGCATCATTCAGTTCCACTTGCCGTTCCAAATGTTCATCTCCGTAGAATTAAGTCAAATATAATTATTTTTTAGCATTCCCGAAGTTCAATTGCGTATTTTCATCATCATAACTCTTATTAACTTATTGTCTTTAATTATTAAACTTTCATTTGATAGTAGAATTTAATAATGACAAAATCAAAAAAAAAATTGACAAAATTTTAAAAAATTGATAAAATGACAAAATTGATAGAATATATAGTAAAAATTGATAAAACAGGAAAAAAACTGTCCAAATTGACCATTTTGGCCACTTTGACAAAATTGAATCAACAAATTTGATAAAATTCGCAAAATTGACAAAATTGGAAAACATGACACAAATGACATGATTACAAAAATATCAAATATGACAAAAATGACAAAAGTGTCAAAAATGAAAATATCGACAAAAATTAAATGAGAGAAAAAATTACACAAATGAAAAAAATATTGACAAAATTTTTGAAACTGACCAAAATTGTCCAGATCGACCATTTCGTCAAAATTGACAAAATTGACAAAATTGACAAAATTGACAAAATTGACAAAATTGACAAAATTGACAAAATTGACAAAATTGACAAAATTGACAAAATTGACAAAATTGACAAAATTGACAAAATTGACAAAATTGACAAAATTGACAAAATTGACAAAATTGACAAAATTGACAAAATTGACAAAATTGACAAAATTGACAAAATTGACAAAATTGACAAAATTGACAAAATTGACAAAATTGACAAAATTGACAAAATTGACAAAATTGACAAAATTGACAAAATTGACAAAATTGACAAAATTGACAAAATTGACAAAATTGACAAAATTGACAAAATTGACAAAATTGACAAAATTGACAAAATTGATAAAATTGACAAAATTGACAAAATTGACAAAATTGACAAAATTGACAAAATTGACAAAATTGACAAAATTGACAAAATTGACAAAATTGACAAAATTGACAAAATTGACAAAATTGACAAAGTTGACAAAGTTGACAAAATTGACAAAATTGACAAAATTGACAAAATTGACAAAATTGACAAAATTGACAAAATTGACAAAATTGACAAAATTGACAAAATTGACAAAATTGACAAAATTGACAAAATTGACAAAATTGACAAAATTGACAAAATTGACAAAATTGACAAAATTGACAAAATTGACAAAATTGACAAAATTGACAAAATTGACAAAATTGACAAAATTGACAAAATTGACAAAATTGACAAAATTGACAAAATTGACAAAATTGACAAAATTGACAAAATTGACAAAATTGACAAAATTGACAAAATTGACAAAATTGACACAATTGACAAAATTGACACAATTGACAAAATTGACAAAATTGACAAAATTGACAAAATTGACAAAATTGACAAAATTGACAAAATTGACAAAATTGACAAAATTGACAAAATTGACAAAATTGACAAAATTGAAAAAATTGACAAAATTGACAAAATTGACAAAATTGACAAAATTGACAAAATTGACAAAATTGACAAAATTGACAAAATTGACAAAATTGACAAAATTGACAAAATTGACAAAATTGACAAAATTGACAAAATTGACAAAATTGACAAAATTGACAAAATTGACAAAATTGACAAAATTGACAAAATTGACAAAATTGACAAAATTGACAAAATTGACAAAATTGACAAAATTGACAAAATTGACAAAATTGACAAAATTGACAAAATTAACAACATTGACAAAATTGACAAAATTGACAAAATTGACAAAATTGACAAAATTGACAAAATTGACAAAATTGACAAAATTGACAAAATTGACAAAATTGACAAAATTGACAAAATTAACAAAATTGACAAAATTGACAAAATTGACAAAATTGACAAAATTGACAAAATTGACAAAATTGACAAAATTGACAAAATTGACAAAATTGACAAAATTGGCAAAATTGACAAAATTGACAAAATTGACAAAATTGACAAAATTGACAAAATTGACAAAATTGACAAAATTGACAAAATTGACAAAATTGACAAAATTGACAAAATTGACAAAATTGACAAAATTGACAAAATTGACAAAATTGACAAAATTGACAAAATTGACAAAATTGACAAAATTGACAAAATTGACAAAATTGACAAAATTGACAAAATTGACAAAATTGACAAAATTGACAAAATTAACAACATTGACAAAATTGACAAAATTGACAAAATTGACAAAATTGACAAAATTGACAAAATTGACAAAATTGACAAAATTGACAAAATTGACAAAATTGACAAAATTGACAAAATTGACAAAATTGACAAAATTGACAAAATTGACAAAATTGACAAAATTGACAAAATTGACAAAATTGACAAAATTGACAAAATTGACAAAATTGACAAAATTGACAAAATTGACAAAATTGACAAAATTGACAAAATTGACAAAATTGACAAAATTGACAAAATTGACAAAATTGACAAAATTGACAAAATTGACAAAATTGACAAAATTGACAAAATTGACAAAATTGACAAAATTGACAAAATTGACAAAATTGACAAAATTGACAAAATTGACAAAATTGACAAAATTGACAAAATTGACAAAATTGACAAAATTGACAAAATTGACAAAATTGACAAAATTGACAAAATTGACAAAATTGACAAAATTGACAAAATTGACAAAATTGACAAAATTAACAACATTGACAAAATTGACAAAATTGACAAAATTGACAAAATTGACAAAATTGACAAAATTGACAAAATTGACAAAATTGACAAAATTGACAAAATTGACAAAATTGACAAAATTAACAAAATTGACAAAATTGACAAAATTGACAAAATTGACAAAATTGACAAAATTGACAAAATTGACAAAATTGACAAAATTGACAAAATTGACAAAATTGGCAAAATTGACAAAATTGACAAAATTGACAAAATTGACAAAATTGACAAAATTGACAAAATTGACAAAATTGACAAAATTGACAAAATTGACAAAATTGACAAAATTGACAAAATTGACAAAATTGACAAAATTGACAAAATTGACAAAATTGACAAAATTGACAAAATTGACAAAATTGACAAAATTGACAAAATTGACAAAATTGACAAAATTGACAAAATTAACAACATTGACAAAATTGACAAAATTGACAAAATTGACAAAATTGACAAAATTGACAAAATTGACAAAATTGACAAAATTGACAAAATTGACAAAATTGACAAAATTGACAAAATTGACAAAATTGACAAAATTGACAAAATTGACAAAATTGACAAAATTGACAAAATTGACAAAATTGACAAAATTGACAAAATTGACAAAATTGACAAAATTGACAAAATTGACAAAATTGACAAAATTGACAAAATTGACAAAATTGACAAAATTGACAAAATTGACAAAATTGACAAAATTGACAAAATTGACAAAATTGACAAAATTGACAAAATTGACAAAATTGACAAAATTGACAAAATTGACAAAAAAAAGGAAATATGACATAATTAAAAATATTGACATTTCAAAGATGTCAAGATCAAAGCTTATCAGATCGTTTTTTGTAGCCTACGCTGAAGCATCATTTTTACATTTTTTTAATTTACTCAATTCTCTTTCAATTATTTTGTCTCCCTTACTTTAGAGTTTGAATTATTTGAAACACATGTTTAGACATCGTTTTTTATTATATTCTTTATTTTTAGACCTCTTCTATTTAATAGATATAAATCATAATGTCATAAAAACGGGATCATACAAGATATTCCAGAATTCAATCATTAAAAATTTTCCAATTAGTTTCAAATTATGTTTTTTATATGAAAATTAAAATTATTTCAAAATATTTTTATCCTATAATCAATTTGGAATCTCTCAAAACCTGTAAAAGACAGCTATTTGCCAGATTCTCCCAGGAAGATGCTGAATGAATGAATGATTTATGAAGAAGGCAAGAAAATGGGATCAAGTCTTTTTATTCGCTCCTATAATTGCATAGAGAGCAGAATAAGATAAGATTTTTGGTGGCTGTTCATTAAGCAATGGTTTTCTTTCAATTTAAAATCAGCCTTAAACCCAGATTCTATTAAACTTGTTAGGATCAGGATTAAGATCAAAATTCAATTCAGGTGTTTCAAAAGCACCGGTAGGGTAACCTGTTTAATTGCTTGGTAAGAGACTATGTACAGTAACAATTTTTATCTAAGTTGGCAGATTGAAATTAAATAAGATTTCCGCGGCGATCAAAATAATATAACAGTAACAATTTTTGCGTCTTAAAACTCATTCGTGAGTTTCAAATGAATCCTCAATAGTCTTTGACGTAATTGTACTATACCATGGCAGTCTCAAACTTGACGAGACGATGATTTTTAGAGCTTAAACTTTACCAATATTTATCTGGCGAAAAAGTTTTCAACTTTAAAACCAAATTGAAGGAAACACCCTTACAAAAACCACCTGTTTCCTAGAAATTTCATGCTCTGCAGGCCACAGTAATTTTTAGAGTTGTTGAAATTTTTTCCATCAAGCAACAGCTGCTGTTGCTGCTGCCAGCATAAAACTAGACAGACATGCTATATGTTTTCCTTCATCACAAGCAACAATTAAAACAATTTTCGGTTCAGCACAGAAATAGCCCCCGGATCTAACTTGAAACAAGTTTTAATTTTTGCTGGCTATCAACTTTTCTGTTGATTCTCGGATTTGCCCCTCTGATATTTTACCAGGCTTGAGGTTACCCGACTAGAGCAAAAAAAAAAGAAACTAAATGCTTCAGATAAGTTGAAAATAAAAACAAGTGGCAAACAGTTTGCTTGCTCTCAGCTCTGTCTGTCCCTCTCGATAACTTTTTTCGGTCGGTCCGGTTGAAGAAAAACAAATTCAATCGCCCTCGGCAGCTCGGCAGCAAATTTTCATCCGACAATTCGGTTGCAATTTCCTGTCATATTCTAAGAGGTGAACAGTGCATTGCAATAATACTTTTGAAAATTGGATTTAACTGCACACAGTGTAGTTCATCTGCCAAGTTTGTTTGTGGTGAATCGAAAGCAATTTGAAGGAAACCGAGGAGTCGACAACAATTCATTTCGAAATGAGATTTCCTCTCGGCAGGTGCACGTGTTTATGCAGAAGCAATTAGAAAACAAGCACACACAGGTGAAAACAAGCTTACAGGAACGAAATTATCGCCATCATTTGCAGATGATAATTCAATTGCAGCTCCTGAGACTACCTTCAATAAGAAAACCAGGATCCGAGTTCCCGATCTCGATTAGGGAAAGTGGTCTCCAAGCGGCTTATTTAGAGTAGGTGAGCCCGTAAGCCACATCTGTTGTGGAATGCTTTCGGAAAATTCAATCAGACCATGAGCCCCTTTCAGTTGCAATTGATTGAAGTGGTTCCGGGTGCTTTATTAATATGCCTCTGGAGAGAGCTTTGGTTGGCAGAATGTTATTGAACTGTCAGAAATATTATTGTATTTTTGCTATGATTGTGACATCAACAGGCAACCAGGGTGAGAATTGATTGTTTTTTTTTAACTGGGAATGTCACATTCAGGATTTGGATTGAAAATTTTTAAAAATGTTAATCTTCCTGAATAGATGATATGCATGATTTGTTGAACATAAATTTTTAATTTTAATAAAAAAAAAATAGTTGTATTCGGCAAAACTGAAGATAAATAAAATTTTAAAAAATCTATGGCAATGTTTGTTGTTTTGGCAACACTAGGCAAAACAAACAGAACAAAGTCGGTCATTGATCTATTCTTGTGCATGGTATGGTGTCTGACTCTATTTTTGAGAAGAGATTCATAAGAATCGTAAAATCACAACGTAGTTGGTAAGATGACGACAGATTTGCAAGGCCGATGCTCAGATTGTTTATAAATGGTTCCGGCTCCAGAAAAAAAGCCGGAGATGCTGGATAAGCGCAGATGGTTTGAGCTGCTGCTCTGATTGTTTGTTCATCCGGTAAATAAGACGTAGAGATTCGATAGCGCAGATTTTTAAGGCTGCTTATAAGAGTGTTTATTTTTATTTCGACTTTCGGAGGAAAAAGACGGAATGGCTTAGGGAGCGGAAAATTTTTAGGCAATTTAAACTGATTGTTTGTTTTGATTGGGCATTTCAGTGGAAAAAACGAAATACTTAGGAAGCGCGAATTTTTAAGGCAGTTTCTGCTGATTGTTTTTTTTTTTTGCCTTCCGGTGAATAAAGATAGGGAATTTTTAGGAAACTTCTGCTGATTGATTGTTTTGATTTGACCTTCCGGGGAAAGACTTATTTGCTTGACTTATTTGCTGGAATTTGCTTAAAAAGTACAGATTTTTAAGGCTGCTCCTGCATATTGTTTGTTTTGGTTTTTACTTCCGGTGGAAAAAGACAAAATTGCTTTAAGAAACGTAAATTTTTCAGGCTTTTTGATATAGTTTTGATTTGGCCTTCTGGTTGGGAAGTCTGTTACTAACTATACTTTCGAATTATTTCGGCTCTGGTAATCAGAGACAGAGTGACAAGAAAAGCACAATTTGGGAAGACTGTTGCTTCGAATTGGATGAAGAATATGCTGAAAATAAATAAAAAATTAAGATTTGAAGAGCTTTGACGAAGAATAAAAAGAGGTATTGAGATAAAGGATATTTTAAGAATAAAATTTTGTATTAGAACTAAACAAAATTCAGTAAATAAAATATTCTATTTAGAATAGAGGTTAGAAGGAATGTTAACATGAGATGTAAAAATCTAATAAAATTTGTAGTATGAAAAATAAATATGTGGAATATGGAATAAAAATTAAGGATATTTCGTAATTAAAATCTTGTTTTTGGGGAAAAAGCAAAGTCTTTACGTAATTAGTTTCAATTAACAAAAGCGGTTAGAAGAAATGTATAAATGCAAAATCGATATGCAGAAAATAAATGAAATTAAATAAAATTAAGCTTATAGTTGTATTCGGAAACACTGAAGTTAAATGAAATAAAATCAATTACTTGGGCAACGTTTGTTATTTTTGCAACACCAAGCGAAACTCAGGGCTAGAAAACAAAAAAAATCGCTCGTATATTAAAATGGTCTGATTGAATCACCGACCAGTGAGTACGTAACAAATTTTGTTTCTTGGAAATGATCATTATGAAAACTGTGTTTAAATTTTTTAGAATTTTTTTCATTATACAGGCTTGTAAATTTACATTAAACAATTTTTTTTTTATTTTTTTTGTTCCAGCAAAAATTTTTATCTTGAACAATTACAAGTCTTTTCAAAAACTTCTCAGTTTTTTGTCGTAAAGAAAAAAAAATGCAGCAGCGAATTTCTATTTGCCATACCAAGGGCAAATCAAAGTCAGTCACTCATCTTTTCTTGTGAGTGATAGACGTGTCTGAGTGAATCTCTGTGTTAAGATTCATAAGTATCGTATAATCACGACACGGAAACGAATAAAATCAGAACTTTGAAGAGTGAATTTTTTTTGTGTAATATTAAAATGTTAAAATTTGCCAACAAAAGGGAACAGCGTTTTTGGTGCTTTCGTTTTAATAACTGATTTTTGATGACTTTGGCGTATGAAATCATTTTTATTTGTCAGATTCTGTAAAACAGCTCTTCTTTGAGTGATAGAAAAAATCATAGTTTCAACAATTTAAAACCAGTTGTAGTTAAAGGATCTTGAAATCATTAGTTTGAATTTACCATATAAATCCATAAAAGCTAAGAAAATTAAAATGCCAAAATCTGGTCTTAAACCTTCGATGAAATTGAATCTTCTCCTGAATAAAAATTTTTATCTTTAATTCGTTTAATTCATTATTTCGAAAATATCAACAGTATTTACAGTCTTTCGTAAAAAATGAAGTCCAAATTCAATTTTATTTACTTCCAATATGAGAAAACATAATTTGAAATTGATGTTATGTAGCCAAAGATAAACGGATTTCAGTGTAGTTTCTTTTACTTTTAATCAAATTTTCTTTTTTACTTCTATTGAAAACTGGTGTTTAAATTTTAAACTGAGGTGAAAGAAACTGAAAAATATCATATACGAGTGGTAGGGTGATTTGCCAATCGTTGCACAGCTAAGCACATGATTTTGGTGTTTATTCTGTATTTTAGTCATTTCAACCAAATTCACTAGATTTTTTTTTGTCGATTGCACTCATACAGGACTGGTCAACAAGATCAGAAAGTTCAAGTGTTTGAAAAAAGTGAAATAAAAATTTAAAAAATCATTTAATACAGCTTGTCTTTGCCCAATAGTTGCACAGGCAAATTTTGTGTCGTGCATAATGTTGTCCGATTTTTTCCAATGGTTGCACTGCACATTTTAAAAATCAGTCACTATGAGGTCGACTAGATTGATATTTTTTTACGGAAGCTTATTATGAGAACTTTTAGTTCAAATGCAATCTAATTTTTAGACGGCTCCTTATAAGGGGGGGGAGGGGTTTCCATATAAACCGTCCAATGCACTTTCAAATTCCAATTCGGCCCCAAAAAAAACACAAGCCGCCGGTTTGAGTGTCTGGAATAGCATTTATCACACGTGAAGTTTTCTCAGAAACTCAAATCCACCTCTAAATTTACCCGAAGCCATTTTAGTGGAGTGTTATTTAACCAAATTTGCCCAGTGTTGAGCCTTTTTCTTTATATGTCCTTCCAACATAAAATTTGATGTCTTTAAAAGCCAATTGAATGAACTGAAAGGTATTTAATGCTTAACTTTTAAGGGGCTATTAACAGATGAAAAGATTAGAGAACGTGATCTATTTTGCCCCCTTTTACCCCTATGAAGAAGATGCGATTATATAAAACAAATGTTTTAGGACTCACTTGGAAGTCGATCGGTTTTTACATAATGAATCTCAATTTAAAACTTGAAAATGGACACAACCACGTCCAAAGTTTCAGATCGTTTGACTGATTTATGCTCATGATATACAATTTTGTATAAGATTTTTTTTCGGAAAGTTAATTGATTTAAATATCTTTTTCATAAAAGTGGCTTTATTTGTTTTTAAAATAACCTCTGTAGCATTTCATCAATCTTCAGGAAACTTTCACATCACATAGAAATACTTACCAAGAGTTTTTTGGCTGAAAAACCTTTTTTGGGTCAAATTGAGTTTCACAAAGCTATGACTGTTTATTTTTCTGGATGATAAGGGCCAAATAAAGCTTCACATAGATGTCTCCAGTGACGGCAACTCGACGGCAGATTCGAATTCCTAAGAAAATTGCATGTCAGATAAATAATATTTCGGGTTTTCCAACCTTCGACTTCTAGTTTTTGGGATAAAGGGTCGTAGTTTTCCTCCTGTACAATATTCTGACAATATTAATAACAATATCAACGGGATCGCTGTTGACATGGAGTAAAATTCTTTTAGATTTGTCGTCACGAAACAGACTTTTTCTGAACAGCTTTTAGATTCTTTGCACAAAATGTTGAGTAAATGATCGGGATAAAGGATTTTAAAATAAATCTGATAAAAAAGTAGTCTCTCAAAGCCAATGTAGTTGACTTTGACACTTTTCTGACAATGCAATTGCCCGACTTTCATACAAACATAAGTTTTTTCTACGAATTTAATAATTTAAAAACTTCATTTTTAAGATTTGACGGTAGAAAAAATAAACTTATGGATATATAAAGTGTCTTTGAATTATTGAATTAATTATTAAAAATCAACATTGAGTGCAAAAAATGTGATAATTCTGAGTGGAAAGTAATTAATTAAAGCACAGAACTGACTAAAATTACTAGTTAAACGTAAATATCTACTTATTCAGAAAAAAAAACATGTCATATCAATAGACAATTCGAGTTGTTTTAGTTACATGTAGTCAATGAACGAGTTTAATTTTGTATGACAATTTGTATGCAAGAAGAACTATTCGCATACATAAAATATTCAAATAAGTTTGATATGAATTTTGTTTTAAATTATTGATTTTGCCCATTCTTAAGATGAATTGTTTGCCAGCATGAGAAGAAGCTAATTATTTCATGAAAAAAGTTATAACCATTTCGCAATAAAAAATCATAATCTATTGAAAAGTATTGTAAAATTGCAGGATTTGCTTTCTGTCGCTTTCAATAATTTCATGACATGTTTTTGCGAAAGTTTTAAATCATCACACTTATTGGCTATACAATCGCATTATACGATTCCTATTTTCATCCGGTTAACCAGCTTTCAAATAAGCTGTCAAAACACTAAAATTAAAAAATATTTACCTATTTTGAATTTTTTGTATAACAACGAATATCTTTTCTGGGGTACAAGTTAGGTTTAGTTTTTGTTCACATGCAATTAATGTATTGCAAGAACCAAGAAATATTTAAAAAATACAAAATTATGTTTTTCTACATATCTGATGGTTTTTTTTAATGAAAATTTGGATTTTTCCGTACAAGCCTCCTTACTTATTCAAAACACGTTGTTATAATTCAGGACTTAATCAATCGCTTCCAAATTTTTTATTGCTATTTTTAGCTGTTAAAACAACCAAGTTATTGAAGGTATACGAATTTATAAATTTGAAATTTGCAAACAAATTTTGTAGCGGAATTATGTACAACAATGGGGCAGGAGGAGATTGAGCGGACCAATTGTTGCATGATCCAACATATTTTCTGGTTAAGTATGGATCATTTTTTTTTTCAAAATCATGGTGTTAAAATTGTCCAGCAAAAGTTTCGTATAGAAAACTGATACGAAAAATGTTTTGTTCTGACGTAAAACCTTATTTGCCGTAGAAGGAAGTTTTTGTTAAGAATTAGAATTAAAACTGTTGTAAGATACACACTTTCCAGCAGAAAATATCACAAAAGCCTCATTTCATCAGAAAACACTACGAATTACATGATTTGGTATTATTTTTGAGGAATAGTTGAAAAACAGCGGAAATATTGACAATTTAAGTCATGCTGTGCAACAATGGGTTAGGGGACAACGATTGGCAAATCACCCTATAATAAATTTTTTTTTCTAAAATGCTGTTTCATATTCATCTGAGCATACAAACATTGTGGAACTTATTCAAAGAAAAAGTATGAAAAAAAATGTTTTTTTTTTCTAAATATTTCGATGGAAAAAAATGGTTGTGAAACTGTTGTTATTCATGTATCTTAAAATTTCATTAAATCAGAATTAGTTTCCCAAGATAAACTGATGACTATGAATTTAAGTTTCATTTGTTTAGCACCAATTTTAACGAGGATGACCCAAACAATAAATTTTAAAGAATATTTTCATATAAAATAAGTTATTCAATCCAATCACTCATATTTCTAGACATTGACATTTCTTTTTGTTTCAGAATCACAAAAACTTTAATGACAATGACAAAATTAAATTTTTATCGAAAAACAATAAAATTCCATTGCACTGGAATAATTTTTCAGATTGAATTTTTTTTTTTAATTTAGACTTAAAATCTAAAAAAAAAATCGTTTGGGGATTAACCGACAAATTGTTTATTTTAATTTTGCCTTGAATTGACTCAGAAAAAGCTAAATTTTCAATTTCCGATACTGTTTTTTTGTTTTTAAACATCTTCTAGAAACATACCGTGCATTTGAGAATGTGTTTGAGTATTTGATAATTATTAATTTATTCGATATAATAACTTTGTATACGACTGCCAAACGATTCGAATAATTAAATAAGTGAACCTTAAAGATGCATTCTGATTCACACATTTCTTGAATTTCGTAGAAAACGCTGTTTTTTTGCAGAAAAAAATTGAAAAAAAAATTTAAAACTTCTATAACATTTTTCATGGACGTTAAAATTACTTATAGTCTTCATGAAAGTTAAGCAATGAATCCAAACCTCCATTTTGAAAATTATTTATTGTTTATTGTTTATTGTTTATTGTTTATTGTTTATTGTTTATTGTTTATTGTTTATTGTTTATTGTTTATTGTTTATTGTTTATTGTTTATTGTTTATTGTTTATTGTTTATTGTTTATTGTTTATTGTTTATTGTTTATTGTTTATTGTTTATTGTTTATTGTTTATTGTTTATTGTTTATTGTTTATTGTTTATTGTTTATTGTTTATTGTTTATTGTTTATTGTTTATTGTTTATTGTTTATTGTTTATTGTTTATTGTTTATTGTTTATTGTTTATTGTTTATTGTTTATTGTTTATTGTTTATTGTTTATTGTTTATTGTTTATTGTTTATTGTTTATTGTTTATTGTTTATTGTTTATTGTTTATTGTTTATTGTTTATTGTTTATTGTTTATTGTTTATTGTTTATTGTTTATTGTTTATTGTTTATTGTTTATTGTTTATTGTTTATTGTTTATTGTTTATTGTTTATTGTTTATTGTTTATTGTTTATTGTTTATTGTTTATTGTTTATTGTTTATTGTTTATTGTTTATTGTTTATTGTTTATTGTTTATTGTTTATTGTTTATTGTTTATTGTTTATTGTTTATTGTTTATTGTTTATTGTTTATTGTTTATTGTTTATTGTTTATTGTTTATTGTTTATTGTTTATTGTTTATTGTTTATTGTTTATTGTTTATTGTTTATTGTTTATTGTTTATTGTTTATTGTTTATTGTTTATTGTTTATTGTTTATTGTTTATTGTTTATTGTTTATTGTTTATTGTTTATTGTTTATTGTTTATTGTTTATTGTTTATTGTTTATTGTTTATTGTTTATTGTTTATTGTTTATTGTTTATTGTTTATTGTTTATTGTTTATTGTTTATTGTTTATTGTTTATTGTTTATTGTTTATTGTTTATTGTTTATTGTTTATTGTTTATTGTTTATTGTTTATTGTTTATTGTTTATTGTTTATTGTTTATTGTTTATTGTTTATTGTTTATTGTTTATTGTTTATTGTTTATTGTTTATTGTTTATTGTTTATTGTTTATTGTTTATTGTTTATTGTTTATTGTTTATTGTTTATTGTTTATTGTTTATTGTTTATTGTTTATTGTTTATTGTTTATTGTTTATTGTTTATTGTTTATTGTTTATTGTTTATTGTTTATTGTTTATTGTTTATTGTTTATTGTTTATTGTTTATTGTTTATTGTTTATTGTTTATTGTTTATTGTTTATTGTTTATTGTTTATTGTTTATTGTTTATTGTTTATTGTTTATTGTTTATTGTTTATTGTTTATTGTTTATTGTTTATTGTTTATTGTTTATTGTTTATTGTTTATTGTTTATTGTTTATTGTTTATTGTTTATTGTTTATTGTTTATTGTTTATTGTTTATTGTTTATTGTTTATTGTTTATTGTTTATTGTTTATTGTTTATTGTTTATTGTTTATTGTTTATTGTTTATTGTTTATTGTTTATTGTTTATTGTTTATTGTTTATTGTTTATTGTTTATTGTTTATTGTTTATTGTTTATTGTTTATTGTTTATTGTTTATTGTTTATTGTTTATTGTTTATTGTTTATTGTTTATTGTTTATTGTTTATTGTTTATTGTTTATTGTTTATTGTTTATTGTTTATTGTTTATTGTTTATTGTTTATTGTTTATTGTTTATTGTTTATTGTTTATTGTTTATTGTTTATTGTTTATTGTTTATTGTTTATTGTTTATTGTTTATTGTTTATTGTTTATTGTTTATTGTTTATTGTTTATTGTTTATTGTTTATTGTTTATTGTTTATTGTTTATTGTTTATTGTTTATTGTTTATTGTTTATTGTTTATTGTTTATTGTTTATTGTTTATTGTTTATTGTTTATTGTTTATTGTTTATTGTTTATTGTTTATTGTTTATTGTTTATTGTTTATTGTTTATTGTTTATTGTTTATTGTTTATTGTTTATTGTTTATTGTTTATTGTTTATTGTTTATTGTTTATTGTTTATTGTTTATTGTTTATTGTTTATTGTTTATTGTTTATTGTTTATTGTTTATTGTTTATTGTTTATTGTTTATTGTTTATTGTTTATTGTTTATTGTTTATTGTTTATTGTTTATTGTTTATTGTTTATTGTTTATTGTTTATTGTTTATTGTTTATTGTTTATTGTTTATTGTTTATTGTTTATTGTTTATTGTTTATTGTTTATTGTTTATTGTTTATTGTTTATTGTTTATTGTTTATTGTTTATTGTTTATTGTTTATTGTTTATTGTTTATTGTTTATTGTTTATTGTTTATTGTTTATTGTTTATTGTTTATTGTTTATTGTTTATTGTTTATTGTTTATTGTTTATTGTTTATTGTTTATTGTTTATTGTTTATTGTTTATTGTTTATTGTTTATTGTTTATTGTTTATTGTTTATTGTTTATTGTTTATTGTTTATTGTTTATTGTTTATTGTTTATTGTTTATTGTTTATTGTTTATTGTTTATTGTTTATTGTTTATTGTTTATTGTTTATTGTTTATTGTTTATTGTTTATTGTTTATTGTTTATTGTTTATTGTTTATTGTTTATTGTTTATTGTTTATTGTTTATTGTTTATTGTTTATTGTTTATTGTTTATTGTTTATTGTTTATTGTTTATTGTTTATTGTTTATTGTTTATTGTTTATTGTTTATTGTTTATTGTTTATTGTTTATTGTTTATTGTTTATTGTTTATTGTTTATTGTTTATTGTTTATTGTTTATTGTTTATTGTTTATTGTTTATTGTTTATTGTTTATTGTTTATTGTTTATTGTTTATTGTTTATTGTTTATTGTTTATTGTTTATTGTTTATTGTTTATTGTTTATTGTTTATTGTTTATTGTTTATTGTTTATTGTTTATTGTTTATTGTTTATTGTTTATTGTTTATTGTTTATTGTTTATTGTTTATTGTTTATTGTTTATTGTTTATTGTTTATTGTTTATTGTTTATTGTTTATTGTTTATTGTTTATTGTTTATTGTTTATTGTTTATTGTTTATTGTTTATTGTTTATTGTTTATTGTTTATTGTTTATTGTTTATTGTTTATTGTTTATTGTTTATTGTTTATTGTTTATTGTTTATTGTTTATTTTAAAAAAAAAAAAAAAAAAAAAAAAAAAAAAAAAAAAAAAAAAAAAAAAAAGACAAACACCGTCTTAGCCGATTTAGGCTTTAAAGACTGAATAAATGACGTGGACAACTTAAGATTAACATTTAACACCCAGTACCGAGATGGGAATCGAACCCATGCCATCAGTGGACCAGCGATTACCGTCTTACCACGCTAACCACTCGACCACCGAGACGTATTGTTTATTGTTTATTGTTTATTGTTTATTGTTTATTGTTTATTGTTTATTGTTTATTGTTTATTGTTTATTGTTTATTGTTTATTGTTTATTGTTTATTGTTTATTGTTTATTGTTTATTGTTTATTGTTTATTGTTTATTGTTTATTGTTTATTGTTTATTGTTTATTGTTTATTGTTTATTGTTTATTGTTTATTGTTTATTGTTTATTGTTTATTGTTTATTGTTTATTGTTTATTGTTTATTGTTTATTGTTTATTGTTTATTGTTTATTGTTTATTGTTTATTGTTTATTGTTTATTGTTTATTGTTTATTGTTTATTGTTTATTGTTTATTGTTTATTGTTTATTGTTTATTGTTTATTGTTTATTGTTTATTGTTTATTGTTTATTGTTTATTGTTTATTGTTTATTGTTTATTGTTTATTGTTTATTGTTTATTGTTTATTGTTTATTGTTTATTGTTTATTGTTTATTGTTTATTGTTTATTGTTTATTGTTTATTGTTTATTGTTTATTGTTTATTGTTTATTGTTTATTGTTTATTGTTTATTGTTTATTGTTTATTGTTTATTGTTTATTGTTTATTGTTTATTGTTTATTGTTTATTGTTTATTGTTTATTGTTTATTGTTTATTGTTTATTGTTTATTGTTTATTGTTTATTGTTTATTGTTTATTGTTTATTGTTTATTGTTTATTGTTTATTGTTTATTGTTTATTGTTTATTGTTTATTGTTTATTGTTTATTGTTTATTGTTTATTGTTTATTGTTTATTGTTTATTGTTTATTGTTTATTGTTTATTGTTTATTGTTTATTGTTTATTGTTTAATTGTTTATTGTTTATTGTTTATTGTTTATTGTTTATTGTTTATTGTTTATTGTTTATTGTTTATTGTTTATTGTTTATTGTTTATTGTTTATTGTTTATTGTTTATTGTTTATTGTTTATTGTTTATTGTTTATTGTTTATTGTTTATTGTTTATTGTTTATTGTTTATTGTTTATTGTTTATTGTTTATTGTTTATTGTTTATTGTTTATTGTTTATTGTTTATTGTTTATTGTTTATTGTTTATTGTTTATTGTTTATTGTTTATTGTTTATTGTTTATTGTTTATTGTTTATTGTTTATTGTTTATTGTTTATTGTTTATTGTTTATTGTTTATTGTTTATTGTTTATTGTTTATTGTTTATTGTTTATTGTTTATTGTTTATTGTTTATTGTTTATTGTTTATTGTTTATTGTTTATTGTTTATTGTTTATTGTTTATTGTTTATTGTTTATTGTTTATTGTTTATTGTTTATTGTTTATTGTTTATTGTTTATTGTTTATTGTTTATTGTTTATTGTTTATTGTTTATTGTTTATTGTTTATTGTTTATTGTTTATTGTTTATTGTTTATTGTTTATTGTTTATTGTTTATTGTTTATTGTTTATTGTTTATTGTTTATTGTTTATTGTTTATTGTTTATTGTTTATTGTTTATTGTTTATTGTTTATTGTTTATTGTTTATTGTTTATTGTTTATTGTTTATTGTTTATTGTTTATTGTTTATTGTTTATTGTTTATTGTTTATTGTTTATTGTTTATTGTTTATTGTTTATTGTTTATTGTTTATTGTTTATTGTTTATTGTTTATTGTTTATTGTTTATTGTTTATTGTTTATTGTTTATTGTTTATTGTTTATTGTTTATTGTTTATTGTTTATTGTTTATTGTTTATTGTTTATTGTTTATTGTTTATTGTTTATTGTTTATTGTTTATTGTTTATTGTTTATTGTTTATTGTTTATTGTTTATTGTTTATTGTTTATTGTTTATTGTTTATTGTTTATTGTTTATTGTTTATTGTTTATTGTTTATTGTTTATTGTTTATTGTTTATTGTTTATTGTTTATTGTTTATTGTTTATTGTTTATTGTTTATTGTTTATTGTTTATTGTTTATTGTTTATTGTTTATTGTTTATTGTTTATTGTTTATTGTTTATTGTTTATTGTTTATTGTTTATTGTTTATTGTTTATTGTTTATTGTTTATTGTTTATTGTTTATTGTTTATTGTTTATTGTTTATTGTTTATTGTTTATTGTTTATTGTTTATTGTTTATTGTTTATTGTTTATTGTTTATTGTTTATTGTTTATTGTTTATTGTTTATTGTTTATTGTTTATTGTTTATTGTTTATTGTTTATTGTTTATTGTTTATTGTTTATTGTTTATTGTTTATTGTTTATTGTTTATTGTTTATTGTTTATTGTTTATTGTTTATTGTTTATTGTTTATTGTTTATTGTTTATTGTTTATTGTTTATTGTTTATTGTTTATTGTTTATTGTTTATTGTTTATTGTTTATTGTTTATTGTTTATTGTTTATTGTTTATTGTTTATTGTTTATTGTTTATTGTTTATTGTTTATTGTTTATTGTTTATTGTTTATTGTTTATTGTTTATTGTTTATTGTTTATTGTTTATTGTTTATTGTTTATTGTTTATTGTTTATTGTTTATTGTTTATTGTTTATTGTTTATTGTTTATTGTTTATTGTTTATTGTTTATTGTTTATTGTTTATTGTTTATTGTTTATTGTTTATTGTTTATTGTTTATTGTTTATTGTTTATTGTTTATTGTTTATTGTTTATTGTTTATTGTTTATTGTTTATTGTTTATTGTTTATTGTTTATTGTTTATTGTTTATTGTTTATTGTTTATTGTTTATTGTTTATTGTTTATTGTTTATTGTTTATTGTTTATTGTTTATTGTTTATTGTTTATTGTTTATTGTTTATTGTTTATTGTTTATTGTTTATTGTTTATTGTTTATTGTTTATTGTTTATTGTTTATTGTTTATTGTTTATTGTTTATTGTTTATTGTTTATTGTTTATTGTTTATTGTTTATTGTTTATTGTTTATTGTTTATTGTTTATTGTTTATTGTTTATTGTTTATTGTTTATTGTTTATTGTTTATTGTTTATTGTTTATTGTTTATTGTTTATTGTTTATTGTTTATTGTTTATTGTTTATTGTTTATTGTTTATTGTTTATTGTTTATTGTTTATTGTTTATTGTTTATTGTTTATTGTTTATTGTTTATTGTTTATTGTTTATTGTTTATTGTTTATTGTTTATTGTTTATTGTTTATTGTTTATTGATGGATTATAAACGTAGCATAACTGGCTATTAGCGCTCACTGCATTACATTGTCCCCTATTCTCAACTTGAGTTTTCTCATCTTACAGCAATTAGAACGATTTTCAAATCGAATCATCTTACACTTGAATTTGTTGCTTCAGCAACCGATTCGTCCCGTGCACTTCACCCGAGAGATGACGCCAAGGCAACGCGATTTTCTGTTCATCTCAGCAGCTTTTGCCGGTGAAGAAATGACGGTAATTTATTGGTCCGGTTCTATTCTTCAGAGGAAGCGATAGTTTTACCTCCTCCTCACCTTTCCGGGTTAGTGTAAATTTTGTTCCCCCGTCTCCGTCATGGGAAGAAATTTCCGACGGATGCATCTCGGCTACTACTATTTGTTGAGTATTTCTTATTCTTTGCACCATCTCGAAGCTTGGAGGGGAATTACTTTAAAGGACAGGGAAGGATGCTGAATGTGCAAAACCTTTTCCATCCGGCACATTCCCTGCATCCTGTGGAAATCGATTTCAAATTCGCCTCTCCAGTTCGTTGTGTGAGTTCAACCGAAGCGATAAGAAATGTTCAGCGACTGTTACAACAGCACAAGATGGCCTGGAAAGTCACGTGATCTTTGCAAGCTTTAGAATTAATGTTTAAACATTCTTTATCTGTAAGTAATGTTCGCTTATCATGGAAGACATCATCGGTAGGTTGCAGGGACAGCCCCTTGGAAGAGGCGAGAGTGGTTTCCATTAGCTCGATTTGAAAACTCCGAAAGGCGATGAGCCCAACCACGAGAGCTCATTAGGTCGATTAATCAACGGGAGCAGAGAAGAAAATTACCGAGGAACACGAAGCTCGTAGCTTAAGACCGTTTAGCGGATCTTTGTGTCACCAACGTCAAGTCATTGGGCTCGTTCCCGATCGCAGAAAAATTGTCAAAGAATTGTCCTAGTTTTTGGAGGACATATGTTACTAGGACATTTGATGGAAGACCTTGAGGAAATGGCCATAGGAACGGGGGGAGGAGTTAAGGCCCCCTCCCCAGGAAAATCCAGAAAAAGCAAGCAAGGTATTCTACTCTACCCTCAATATTGTAAAATCGTTATCAAATGTTGATGATAAAGATTTTTACTCAGATCCAACTCATTGTCACTGTTTTTTTTACCAAATTTTCAGTCTAAATCCAGTTAGGGATTCATTTTGAAACATCAATAGAAATCTGCTGTTTTGAAATTAAAAATTAATCACTGAATGAATAATTATGATTTATGACAGCTCAGAAATTTTATTTGCAAATATTTTATTCCTTTGATACAAAAGTTAAAAAAATGCAAATGCCACTTTTTGATCGAACATTTTCGGAAAAAAACTCATCATGTCAGTTCAGGGGCCTTCGACTTTTATTAGTTCCATTCCCTTCCGGGTCCAGTAATTTTGCCTGTTGGCGAAAAAGATAATCCCAAACGAATGGGTCCCGATTTCACTGACTCTCCCATCTCATCCGGGATAGCGGTTATCAATTGCCCCAAGCCAACAAAAGCTCCCTGCTAATACCTAATCTGTCCGAACCAGAATAACTTCATCAAAAGCAGCATAATCCTTGCCGAGAATGGAGAACCAGCAGCGGTTTGTCAGTTCCAGATCCAACAGCAGAGGGCATCAGCTGAGGTAGGTTTTGGATCTGTACACATTCATTTTCGTACATTTCCACCGAGCAGAACGTATCTTGTCAGTGTCTGGTGTACGGGGAAAGTCTCTCTGGAGCCACTCTCTGGAGCTACACGGTGTGTTCGGAACATGAACACGCTCGACTGAACTGGACTCATGTGGTCGGAATATCCGCTTGTTCAAAAGACCGATATGAAACTGTTTCTTCCACCCACGCTCACGCTCAAGTCCAGCCAGCCATCATCGCAAAAGTTGAAGACGGGAAGCTCGCTTGTCAGAAAAGTAGCTTTCAACCGAGGCAAGTTTCTTCGAATCTGGATTCCGGCTGTCGGTGTGGAAGTTGGCTTTGTTAGACTGATCAGTTCATGTGACCGGTTGATGCAAAGAAAGTGGAACGGAAGTGGGATTCCGGTTTCTCTGTGCCACAACCCCGCCACTAAGCCACTCGACGGTAGTGATGCTGGGTAGGTACATTAAAGTTTTGTCCATGGAGCGTAGTTGAGTTAAGTTTTATTTTTCGCAATAGCTCTTATAATCCAATTGTTTCCCATTGACATTATGCTTCGAGGCATGACTATACGAAAATTTTGGCAATAGTTTTCGGTTCAAAAATGGATTTATGTGATTTGGAAAAAATTGTTCTTAGCAGTTCTTCTTGTTGTAACAAGAGTCTACCGAATTAATTAAAAATTATTTAGACGAGATCATTAAAAAATTTATAATGACATTATTTTAATCTATTGTACGCGGGATCATTAAATAAAAAATAAATATTATAATCTATTCCTTAATAAGTTTGGCATTTAAACGTCAATGGTTTTCTACATTTTTAAAATTACTCAATAATAGCTCAACTTTGAGATGTCTAATAAATCATTAAATGCAATTTTTTTTTGTTTTATCAATATTATTGTCACCGTGCGTCAAAAACACGTAGAGAAAATAATTCAAACGGAAGAATCGACCATTAGACTTAGTTTTTGCACATTGCATTAACGTATTTAAGAAAGTTTAAAACCCAGAAAAGCAAAGCTATCTCTTTAATACTATTTTCTCTTTTATCTGTTCATTTATTTATATTCAGGCATTTTATGATACAAGTTCAAACAACACATTTAATAAATCCCATATGCTTATGCTTATGGTACATTCACAACCAGCTCGCTTCAGCATTCCAGTGAGTAGTTAAAGCACATTTATTGCTCATCTTAACTAGGCCGGGCCCACTGTGAAGTATTGAACGCAGAGACAACTTTAACATAGGAAGAAAGAAACAGAGCAACAGTACCATACGATTCCATTATTTTTAAATGTTTAAAGTATTCACATTGGAATCAAATTTGCTTAAATCAGCTGTGCTCTTTGATGTCGGCCTTTGTAAATTCGTCCTTCTGTGGGTGAAAATGCGCAGAAATCCAAAACCATGCAGCATAAATTGAATCAATTGATAGACTGTAATTTTTAATATAACTTTACTGGACTTTAAATTCAACTAAATGTTTCAAATTATGGTGCACCATCATCTTTGGTCATTTACTTTAACAGTAGCACCTTTATTCGCTCTTGAAAATAAAAAGAATAAAAATAGTACCACCACAACATCTTTGAAATTAACTTATCCAAAAGATATTGTGGAATAATTGTATTAGTATACATCCATGTCTGACACAGTATGTGAAAAATTCCAAAAATTCGTCATAGATATGAATCATAACGAATAAATTTATATTTTTCAATAACTTACCGCCAAATGATCTTTAGCATTGAAAACTTTGGCAAATATCGGACATTTTAAACCTGGAATATCATTCATAAAACGAACACATTATCAAACTATCGGATTCCAAGGAATAACAGAATTGAAAGAATCCCCTTATTTATCGATAATTTCTGACGTAGTTCTTTTGCGAATTTTTCTTTTCTTCCAGACACTTGTTTTTAAAACATAATAGTAATTCCAATACAACTTGACAAATGAATCCCAAGAATCTTTCCGACATTGCCCTTCTTAAGTTGAAAAAGTAGATTGAAATTGCCATCTAACGTCTCTTCATAAATCATCAAACGGTGTTTCAGAATTTTAAAATTTTGTAGGCTTTGGTATTCTCAGGTTGAAACTCACGGATTGCAACATCTGTTCGGAATAAATGAATGAGAAGGATAATGGAACAAACTCACAAGTTTTTGAAGTAGCATGTGTGTTTCCTCCTGTATCGAATTATTCAACTTTGTGACCTGCTGGAAATGTATGAAATCAACAGAGAATCGGGTCGGGCACAAACAATTAAACACGCAATTATTTATTACAATGCAAAGTGGTCCAGATCAAACATTTAACGAGACATAATTAAGGGGGGAAATATGAATACCGGTTCGAAAAAAATCGACTTTTGTTTTTTTTTGCATTTTCTTGATGTTTGAGGTCTCAAAAATATGTTGGTTCAGGATCCCAGTCGATATATTCAAAAATAACGAAGTTATGGTCAAAAGAGTGAAAAAATTAAACTCGCATAGCGAAAGCCGAGGTAATGCTCAGGAACAGACTCAAGAAGCTCGAATTTGGCGCCGACAATATAATTGGGAGAGTTTGAACATTCCTTCGGCTGTGGAAGACCGGCATAACTGGCCTGGTATCGATGATTCCATGTGAATGAACAATATTTCATGACTTTTTCTTACCCAAATTTGCAAACGTGTTTTTCTCGAAACCAAGTCTTAAAATGCGGTGACCGCGATTTCTCGAGAACCAGTGGGCTGATTTCCAATCTTTTGATTCCTTATGAAAATACCCGGTCCTTGACGTACGAAAATTTGCAATTTTTTGCTTAGTTTTTTTTAGTTGTCAAAATAGTGACGAAAATTTAAGCAAAATAAGTCCTTGGTATCTGATAAAAAAAACAAGAATTAAAAAAACACTTATTTTATTATTTGCGATAGTTTTAATCATGATTGGAATTTTAGCTGGACAATCAGGTATTAGTAACAAAACGTTTGAAAAAACTTAAATACATTTATTTTTTGAAAATACAGTATACAAATTAAGAAGATTATCCTGGAATTTTTGGATTTAAAGTTAGGACACAACCCATGTTTCGAAAAAGTAAGAAAAGCTTAAATAACGTTTTGATTCCAAATTCTTTTCCATATTCCTTGAAAAAATATTTTTTTATCAAACTCTCTTGTTTCTCATCCGTTTTTAAAGAAAAACAAAAGTTTTGGAAAGCTTGTAACGTGACTCAAATATGATTGTCATTTATTGTAAAAAAGGCTGTAAGTCAGTTATTCAAAGCTCGAGAAAAAATTGCTAGGTGCTTGAAAAAGCTGAATTTAGAAGCTGTTTGTTGCACTATGGAATTTTGTTTTAAATTTCTCTAGATCGTGGCCACAAAAAATGTAAAAAAGTGGTGTAAAAGTCGTTCCGATCACAATAAAAAATTTAAAAAATGAATTGGAAAGTTGACGTTACATGTGACATTTTGGCATCTTTTGATTTATAAAACACGAAAAACAGATTTTTCGGAAATTTTTTTATCAATCTGCATTTCCAGAGACTATTCTAACTCTTAAATTCGGCTTAACATTTGCGATTCCCGATCGTCACAATATTTTGTTTTAAGGGGGGGGGGGTAGGGTCTAACGGGTATAAAAAAAACACCATTTTCACGATTTTTTTTCTGGAGCTATCGTTCAAACAAATGTATTCAAATTTTTTGCATTATACAAAGCATTGTTAAAAGAACATTTAGTAATTTTTTCGTAGGAAAATATTGAAAAAATGAGCCGGTGACGGAGCATTTTCGAGGATGCCTTTTAGAAAACAGGATTTGCGGTGGACACTGTATCTCAGCACAGAATCATCTGAAGTCAAAAAATCAGAGCAAAATATTTTTAATAGATGTTTTTCTGGACCCCAACGTTTTTATTTAACTTAAAAATATTTTTATGAAATTTTTGTGGCCGTTTGAAGTAAAAACTACGATTTTTCACTTAAAAATCCGCCATTTTTTACCTGTAAAATCTCCCCAAAATAAAAAAAATCAAAAAAGAAAAACGTTGGGGTCTGGTATTTTATATGTAAAAAATATGTTCCAAATTTGAAAAGAATCGGATAAGTAGTTTTCAAATGACGATGTCCACGGACTTTAAAAATGTGCTTTCGAGAAAAACGCGTTTTAAGTTTTTGCTCTTGCTTTCTTGCAGTATTAGATAGGAGGAGATAAAGGCCTATAATTTCTACAGTTTTGCTTCAATTGACTTGAAAATTTGACACAACATTCTTGAAATGTTTTACAATAAGAAAATAAAAAAATAAAAAAATCGATTTTTTGAAAATGTTAGACCCTACCCCCCCCTTAATGAAAGTTAAGTTTTAAAAAGGAAAAAGAAGGAATTCTTCTGTATCAAAGACAGTTTACAAAATTCTTAAAAACTTCTATTCAGGAAATTTACAAGTTTAATAAAATTAAAATTAGTTTTGAGAAAATTAAGAATAAATCAGAAACATGGTAAAACATATTTATAAAAAATCAGCATAACTATTCAGCTACGTGCTTGGGTATATTTTCTGGTAAAAATGTTTCAGTTTAAAGGTTTCCTCTTACTTGTTTCATGTCTTTCTCAATTTGGATTTGTTTTCCTTATGCAATTGTGCATTTTTATCAAAAAAGGAAAAGAACTGTAACAAATATTCGACACTTTTACACTTTAAAATGATGAATTTATTTTTTTCCTATCTGGATCAAAACTATATAAATATAACTCAATTCATTATTTATAAACGCTGCCTGCTGAATTTAGTGTTCAGCGAATGCCAAAGTTACAAAAAATCCGAATTACTGAGAAGTGAGCGAATAAAAAAATTCATGTAAGATGCATGTAAGATTTATGAAAGTTCATTTTTTGATAACTTAAGTAAAGAGCCGTCGAATTCAGTTGATAATCTTAGTTATTTTAAGTTAGGACATGTTCGCAAAAGCGAGACGATTAACAACTCAACATTTATTGCTGTTTCATATTTAATAAGCATAGAAAAAAAGGAAAATTGACGACAAGTTTGTCTGCATTAGGGGTGCTCATAAGGGCCAAGACATATGAAGATTGTTTTTAAATTTTCGGATAAAGAATTATCCGGGGAACGTACTTACAAATCAAATACGGTTTCAGCTATATTAACGTTATTAAACATCGAATTGAGGTGAAAACTTGTACAAAGGTTCTTATTCGTTTGCAAAATAAAAATCTCTATTTCGTCAACAATTTCTAAAATTCAAATCAGAAAAAAAACCAGCGGATAAAAAAGACATTCTTTTACAGTTTTTATTTATTTTGAATTTAATTTTTTTAGTGAATAAAATGTAAATATTGACAACTTTCACCTAATAATAATTATCACATATATGGATACTTCTTGAATTATTTTGATGGTATAAAACAAAATATTTGCAAAAGCGATCAAATAAGTCGAAAAAAGAGTGAATTCAATTCACAAAAATGAAAACTTTTGAATTTAACGAGGAAACTTTAATATTTTCAAACAAAAAGAATAAAGATTTTCTTTGAATATTTTGAATCGATTCCAAAACACTAAATTCAATAGAAATTTGGTAGAGATCCAGCTATGTTACAAAAGTGAGAATGTGTGAATTCAAGTCACAAAATCAATTTTTATTGTAAAAATTCAAAAAGGAAATATGTTCTGAAAGCTGTCTTGATCTTCCATATGATCAGATTTTCACAATTCAATCTTTTTTTTGTAATTTTTTAAAGAATAAATAATCATAAAAAATTATAATTATTGAGAAAAACTTTAATTTTTATATTCGGATTGAAAAAATTGTAATTTTCACATATGAATCCTCTTATATGATGTTATGTAAGTGGCAGTCAAAATAAGGAAAAAGTTGGTAAATGAAACTGAAAAAAAATTACATAAAATTTAAAGGCTGCAAAGAATGGTTGAGAATAGCTTGAAATTTCGTGACGTGATTTCAGTTCCCAACTCGTTTTGTTAATACTGAGTGAATTTGCGTGACAACTTTAACAGGCATAACTTTGTTTGTTTGTTTTCAATCAAAAAGTTACGTTTATAATATTGTGTGTTATTTCGTTCACAACTTGGTATAAAACATTGATATTCTATTTCCTAGGGGAGAACTGAAAATAAATGTTATATGTACAGAAGTAAAAAATGATCAATTCTTACGTGAATACACGAAAAAAAAGCTAAACACAAACATTTTATAGTGATCAAATCTCCCGTGAGCTTTCATTACGTCGTATGCAACAAAATATAAACAATCAGTTTTATTACGAAAAAATACAAAAACTTTCATAAACTAGTCGCAACTTCTTTGCATTTAGAATATTTTTAGACAGAACAACATATTCTATATGTAAAATACAAATTTTAAAAAATGTTTTAATAACTTTTGCAGCAGTTTTCTGTGGATTCTCTAGATGTTTCAGACGACGTAAAGAAAGCTCACGCGAGAAACATTCATTTCAAAGAAATTTTAATTTGCGAGCGTTTGATACTTTTTTTTCAATCAACAGTAAATTGGTTGCCCTCCAGGATGAAAACAGTTTAGAAAAGTTCGGAGATAAGTATTCACGTCACATAATAGGAAATTTTCAGGAATCAAATTTTGTGTAAAGAGCCGACGAAAGGGGTCGCCCATTTTAACAGTTCACTGTTTATGCGATTTTAAAGTTATCGGAATGAGATGAAAATTAGCATATAGAACTTTTCAAGAACGATAAAAGAATTCAGATACCTATAGAATTTTGTGTAAAAAGCGAATAAAAGGGGTCGTCCAGACAACGCAAATACAATTTAAGTGATATTGACGTTAAAACACATTGGATTGAGATGAAAATTTGAACACGGGAGTTATCAGGGACGAGCAAGCTATCTTAGTCATCAAATTTTGTGTTAGAGATCTGAAAATGAGGTGGTTCACATTACCAGCTCACTGTTTTTTTTTAAATATTGTTGTACATTGCTGAATTTAAACGAAAACTTAAGGCATGTGGGTTTAAAAAGACGAGCAATCAATTTCAGGTATAAAATTTTCGTATTATCGTTTCTAACAGTGATGTTTTTTGTTGTAAGTGTTCCAACTATTGCCAGAGTACTCGGCTGCAGTGTAATTATTTAAGAACAGTCGTTGTCCGTTTTTCTATGCTTAATCATCATCTTCTAACAATTCTATTTGGTGAAGGTTTTTGTTGCTTTTGTTGATTTTTCTGGCTATCGAAATAAAATCAATTTAAGTACGCTCGGGTGGGCTTTAAAATATTTTTTGGAAATTATTTTCATATAAATAAATAAGTATTCTCTATCACTCATAAATAAATTTTTCATTCATTTCATGTAAGCTTCTATCAATTGATTATTTTCATTTTAAACTCTGTTTATTTTGGAAGAACAAAAACAAAAATATATGAAAAAAGAGAACGATCCACTTCATTCCGTTTACCAGTCCACCGATAAGCTTATTAAGCCCGCCAGTTTTGCCGGTTCAATGCACCACCAATCCCCTGTTCGTTTTCATCAAGCGCATTAACGACAACAAACTGCCTCTCGAACTCGGAGCAAATGTCGAACCAACAACGAGGACGCCCGTGGCTCGAAGTATGTGAACATCTCTCCCCGAATGCCAAGGGAACCGGGAATGCACCCACTGCCGGCTGCTATCTGTGCTGACCTTTCGAAGCAACGAGAGCACTGGAGCCGAAGGACTCAATCCGCTTTGGGGGGATCGATTTCGAATATACTGTTTGGCACACATTACGGAAATTAACTTTCGTGTGTATTCCTATTTCTATGGAGGCGAACGTATGTCATAGATTCATTCGTGACATTTTGCTCAGGTTTAACGCCATGAACTTTGGTCGTAGATTAAAAGTTTTTGACATGTTTCATTTTAGTGTTTGAATCAAAATATTCATTCCTAGTTAATTCATATGATCTTTTCTACTCTAAAAAATTGTAATAAAGCATTCCTTGACTAATTCTATTCATGTTTAGAGCTGATGCCTTTTTATTTCAAGCTTAATTTTTTTTCAAAGGAGAAGTGACATAACATAATTTCAAAAAATATTGATTAATACCGTAAACTAGGGAAATATGGATCACTTTTTTAATTCATTTTCAAACATTTTGGAAGGGGCTTGTTTGTAATACATTTTTTTAAAATACATTTTGAGGTAAGAAGTATAAAGCATGATCATTGATAGCAAAATTCTCAAACGACATTAGTGGCTATCTTGAATCATAAATTCCGCGTAAACCACTATATTACCGATCAAAACCTTGCATTGACCAGCATTACGGCCATTTCACTCATCGATTACACGTTAAAAACTAGAATCTAAAACCGCCGGAAAGCTAAGAATTTCACTAAAGATCTGCTACGAAAAGAATCACGTTGGATACAAGCTAGTGCTCCCACACTTCCCGATGATAAGCGTTAAGTGAAAGTATAAATATTTCATGAAAAAAAAAACATCTTTAAAATAATTGTTTACACATATAAATTAATCACAATTTTTCAGTTTCTATTAGGCTGGAACAAATATCAATTTCTTCTTTTGCCACTACCCCCCTCCCCCCCCCCCCCCCTTCAAAATAACCCAAAATCCCGAAGGGGGAAGTAAATAAAGTTTGAAGTATTTTATGTAAATTTCGAAAAAGAAATCAAATATCCGAAAGATTACAATGCCAAACAACAAATTGTAGAAGATTGGAGTTATTTCAGTTTTTGTATTCTTCATTGTAATGAATTTTTCGATAATTTTTTTTCGATTTATAGGTTTTGTGCAGTGATATAGTATGCAATTTTTTGCATACAAGCTTTCGTGCAATTTTTTTTTTCTAATTTATTCGTTTTTCGCATTATTTTTTATTTCCTACCCCCCCCTCGCGATGTTCCAACTGCAAAAACAAACTTTATAGTAAGCGTATATTGGAAGTCTTGTTCAAGTTTTCAAAGTTCTGTTTTAATGAAGAATATTTTAAACTTGTTCAAAGAAAAATGTGATCCCATTTCGCTCTGAAATTGCATAATAGAATCATGTGTAAAACAGTCTTTCAAACATTCTTCGTACAAAAGAACGAATGGGTCAATCCTCTTCCAGCTCTCATTATCAGTTCCTGCTGCAACCAAGAATGTTTCGAAACAATAAAACTCAATCTGCCATGGTTGAAAGGATTGATCCTCTCAAACGAGGCTAAATAATTGTCAATTCAAGAAGCAATTAAAGTCAAACTCCCATCATTGGCAGCAGCACCTCGCTACACGAAACATCACCCAGCCAGCAGCAGAGGCAGATGGAGGAATTAAAAAAAGAAGGCGAATGTAAATGGATGAAAAAAATCCAATCAATAGATAAAAATCTTTTCTCCATTGATCAGTTGGCACAAGGCTTTGGGAATTAACACCACTTTCGATTCATTTCGCATTGTACTCGGAATGGTCTCCGGGAAGAACGAGCAAAAGGTTTAAGGCTATGGAAGATAGATGGAGTGAGCTGAGGCTAGCAGCAGAATAAAAAGGAAAAAAGAAAAGGATGATTGAAATCGGATTTTCAACAGTAGATTTCAATTACGTCCGCTCAATGACAATTCTTCATTCTTCCGGCCGCCGCTCTGAGGTGGGTGGGTGCAGGTGGCTTGGAGGCTGGTTGGATGGCAAATGAAGAAACCAGAGCTGGGATGAATTATTATCCCTGGGAGCCAGTGTGCTGCCTCGGGTGTACTCTCCGTATAATCCTCTTGTTCCGAGTGACTAACCCGGATGGTGGATCAGAACTTCATAGGCATAGGCGAAGGATTTTTTGTGCAGCAAGGCAGTTCGGGGAACAAAAATGCAAGTGCACGCTCGCCTGGCGGTTGGCAGGCAAGGTATCTTCCAGATTTAATAGGATTTCATTCAGTTTTTGTTCCTTCTTAGGAATGGCTCCTGTTTCTGAGGCTGAAGCACCCAGGTCGAAGAATTGCCATCGCAAGTAGGCAGTCAGGCTGGAACGTGGCAGGATCTCGGAAGGATGTTCCTCCAGGGAAATCTCGAAACATTGGATGCACACCAGAGCGTCGTCGGTTTCCGTATATTGCTGTCATTTTGCACGGTCGATGAATTCTTTTGGCCGTTCAACTGGATTTGACTGGATATCGTTCGAGATTCTTTGGGAAATCTATCTGGAAGGCAGCCGGAGGGCAGCTAAGGGGAATGAAATTTCTTTGAAAATTATCAATATTGGAAGAAACATCAGTCAATTGTCTTGAAACGGCAGAAACATTGATTCAGATTTGATTTTCATATCGAATAAATTTCAGAATTGTCTTCGAAACAATTTATACTTTATATCATTATTTCTGCAGTTACTGTTCCTGAAACATATTTATATTAACATTATTTAAAAATTAAAAATTTTAATTTGAACTCTTTTCAATCAAACGTCAAAGAAACTTTAGAGCCTTCTCGATACTCGATGAAGTGATTAACTCTTGTCCATAATTTTTATTTACCTCTTGAGAAGAACCATCAAATCTCAAAAATATGAAAAATGGAATATTTTCAATAAATTCTCCAATTTAAAACTCTGAAGTCATTTCAGAACGAATTATCCAGGAGCCTTACTTTTTCGTCCACCACAAAAATCTTTTTGTGCAGTTATGTAAAGTTTGTTCTTTGTTAGTGGTTCTATTTTTGTGTAATGCTCGTCTATTACAAAATTTTTGGAGCTATTTAACCAACTGTATGAATCCGCGTTGAGTAATGTATATGAATGAATTCCAAAAATGATACCGTCTAATATAATCAATTAGAATTTTATAATTTGTTCAATCTCTTGGCTCTCCTGGTAACTTTGTGAAAAAAACATCAACACATGTAAACCTTTAATGACAACACTCTACTGCACCAAAATTAACATTATGACCAGTTAGAAATCAACAAGAATATGATCTTAAGCATAAATTATGCGTGTTCTTTCCTTGTACTGACACAAGTGTCCTGCTATCTTTGGAATGCAGAATTCTATTGCTACAGAATTTTGGGTGGGTGAATTCCGAGCAGAGTTTGATGCCCAAGCGAAATGAGACCAAAGTGTGCTATCAACATAAAATTGAAAGTAACATTTGCTGTTGACTTCATAACGATATCTAAATTAGAAGAAACCAAAACATGCTGTTAACAGCAAGCTTATGGGACAATTTGGTATAAGATAGTTAATTTGAAAAGCGGATTTATAAGCTGCAATAAAAGTGAGTCAAATTTTTAGACTTAGATGAACAAGACGTAATATGCATGTGTCATCCGAAAATCCTCTTCTTGGATGATTTAAAAAATGTAAAAATTCCAGTTGTGACAGTTATAAAAACCTTGAAATAGGAAAAAAAAAAACTCAACAACAGATGGCTGTTAGGAACAAGAGTGACAAAAACAAAAAAAAATACAAAAAAGATTAAAAAAAGGAGTAAACAAATTAAAAAAAACATATTTTTTTGCAAATCTTCAAGTTTGGCAAATGTCAATTTTGATTTTTTTTTGTAAATTTTATTGTTTTCATGTATAATTTTTTGCTAATTTCGTCAGTTTTGCTATCTTTTATGATTTTCATTTTTGTCATTGTCGTTATTTATTAGTTTTTCTTTTCAATTTTGTTCCAAACTTGGTGTAATTTGTCATCGAAAATTAATAATTTTTCCTTTGTTTTAGGTTTTTGAATTGTTTGAGGACAACCCTAGCGATAAATGGGCCAACCTTGTAAAAAATTTAGTGCAAGATGCCTTCTGAACAGTAAAATTACAAAATATTGGGACTTTGTCACAAACAAGACAAATACAAAAAAACTATCTCTGGAGCCAAAGCAAACAAAAATGATACCAAGTGATGAAAATGGTTCTCATAAATTGCACTTTGTTGATATTTAACACCCATTTACTCTATTTACTCTATTCGTTTATATTTTCCAAAACTTGAAATATTTTGACAAAATATGACAATTAAATTTTACACAGTTAAATTTTACAACCGCGTTTGTTTTCTTTTAGCCGTAGCTAATTTGTTTGTGTTTTATCAGAATTTATCTTTTCGAGTTGATTTGAAGATAGTGATTTGTAATTGCTTAACAGTGTAGCTTGAGAGGTGAGTTTTAAAATACTGATTGTCTTTCAATAGACGAAAAACCCTCTGTACAATTTTATTCCCTGAAAACCTAAACAAAAGCTAAATGTATTCCAGGTGAGCGCAATGACGAGGTTTTTACCTCCAGAAGTTATATTTATTCAATTCTTAAAACTGAGGTTTTAAAAATCATTTAAGATTTTAAATGATCATTGGATTTTTTAAAAAAAATTTAAACTTTTGCTGGGTTGGATTATGATAACAAAACTGAACTTCAGGACAACAAAAAGTCAAACATTATTTTTGTTTATTGTAAACAGTGTCGATAATTTCAATTGTGAATTGAAAATCTTATATCTCTCGCGTGAGTTCTCATTACGTCATATGGAACAAAATGTAAACTAAGAGTTTTATTACGAAAAAAATACAAAAACTGACATAAACTAGACAAAACTTTTTTTTTTTTTTTTGGTTTTGATCACCGCACTTTCTTGTGGTTTTCTTTGATTGATATTTTTCGGTGATTTATCGTACGACGGCCAGAAAACACGCGGCAAAACAAGTTTTTTCTGAGGATGGCTGAAATTCAGTAAGCCAAAACGTAAAAAACAGCAGTTATATTTATCATCGTTAAGCACCGAAAAATTTCAATCAAAGAAAACCACATTTAGAATATTTGTAGCCTGGACAACATATTCTATATGTGAAATACAAATTTAAAAGTAGTTTTCATTGCTTTTGCAACGATTTTCTGTTAACTCTTAAGATGTTTCATACGAAAGCTCACGCGAGATATAAAAATGGAGGCGTTTTTTTTTGTAACACCATCACGTATTAACGGATGGTCGGAATGAAGTAATATTTGGTATTCGAATGTTTTTCGGGTCAGAGATAGTTTGTATAAATGCCTCAAGAATCTATCCTTTTTCAAGGTAGTTGGCTACCATACAAAATCTTCTCCTTTTACTATGTTATATAAAAAAATTTAAGGCGTTTTCTTTGCAGCATCATCAGGTTTAAACGGACGGTCGGAGTGAAGTGAAAATTGGTATCCGGTAGTTTATCGGGTCGAAGATGGTTTGTATGATAGTTTCAAGAATCTCACTTTTTATGGAAGGGGCCCCGATACAAAATAAACTAAAAATGAGACACAAGTCAAATAATTTGAATACTGTTTCCATAAATATTGTTTCACGAGCACGAAGAAGTAAAGGACGTGTAGATTAGAGTGTCCTACCCGGGATTTCCCGGGAATTGAAAAAAAAATCGGAAATTACCGAATTCCGAGAAACGCCTCAAAATCCCGGGAATTACCTAAGCCAATAGAATGTGCTATATTACTAAAAATTAACACGATCGAAATTGGAAAAATTATCAGATTGAGCAAGGATAATATTAATTGAACCTTGATGGCTTTGTTTGAAATATTATTTTTGCTTAAATCTGGTCAATATATTGAATTTGATAAAAATAAATGTTTTTCCAATCGAAAACTTAGTGTAAATGTGAAAAACGACGAAGAATTCCAAAAATGAAACGCTACGAACAGAATCTGCGTTTTCTTTTTTGAAACATTCATCATTTAGAACTTCCGTTTCGGATACTGTTGACAGAAGCAAAATCATCAGCAAAGTAATGACACATTATGAAACAAATGGATAGTAATCTAAAAATTTACGATATTTGATGAATAACCTGAAGTCTAGCTAACTAATTTCTATCGATATTGAGAAATCTTTCTCAATTTGTTTTTGGGTCTTTCAATACAGAAGTTTTATTCTTCCTTACTGTGTTTTTGCTTACTCTTTCAAACCATTCACCGGCAGAGCTTTTTCGTTAAATGTTAAAATTACAAAATCTGTCCATAATTTGTATTGTTTCTTTTTTTACATTTTGTTAGCCGAATGAATTTTATTTCTGGTTTATTGAAAATACAATCATCTAAAATTTTTCCAAAAAAAACATGCAAATTGATCTTTTGCTACATCACTTTGTCTGCTCTTGGCACCAGAATTTCAAACAATTGTCGTTCTATCTGTTTCATGAAATGTTGTAATTTTCATCGCATTTCATAAGGCATAGAATTTAAAGTTCTTTACCTTTTCAACTACTTTTGAAACAATTCCCGGTTTGCTACAATATCATGAATTGAAGAATAATGCATGGCTTTACGTTCAATGTCAGCAAATTTAAAAAACTATTTCTTATCTTGTCTTTCCCAAATTAGCAAATCTACTGTTTACTTTAATTTGTTTTCGTAAGAGATCTAAATCAATTCCCATTTCGCTTTCAAGCGCTTAAACATAGAATTGATTTTACAATTTGAGCAAAAATTTTAACTTACCTAAACCTGAATAAATCATGTTCCATCCGTCCATTCAGTATCCATTTTAATAAGAAATTTGTTAAAAAAATTCGAAATTCGAGACTAACGACTGTACCCAAAATTCATGCCTCAACCTTTTTGTGAATAGCTTTTGATAGCCTTTTTCGAGAACAGACTTTAAATATCTATCAACAAGTGAGAAAATTTTGGAAAGTC
The DNA here is from genome assembly GCF_029784155.1 of Uranotaenia lowii. Classification (NCBI taxonomy): domain Eukaryota; kingdom Metazoa; phylum Arthropoda; class Insecta; order Diptera; family Culicidae; genus Uranotaenia; species Uranotaenia lowii. Next base: position 314,378,947 of record NC_073693.1, read on the forward strand.
TGTAGTAAAAAGGTGAACCTGGTATAAGGTTTCGATGTTTTGGCCTTAGTTCTGAGTCGAGATTGTTACTCTTGATTCACTTTAGTCGTTCATCAAAATTTGAATACGAATTGCACATTGGAAATGCTTATTGGTAAATAATTATCATGTAATGAAAATGTCAAAAAGATAAATTTGTATATCCAAGGAAATGTAAAGTTAGGTTAAGATTTGTTTTAATAAAAAAAAAATCTGAAAAAAAAAATTAAATTAAGAGTTTGAAAAAAACATTTTGCTTGACATTTTATGGACCCTCATGGGGCGGACTCTCAGGGGGTGGGGATGATGATGATCCGTTCAAAAACACTTTGAAAATTAACCCTCGTTTTCAATCTGTCTAAGGTGGTACACTGGTGAAGCTGTCGGATGGACAAAATGAAAGTAGAAATTTGTTAAGAGCTCGATTCTCAGCGAGTTATTTTTGTTTTATTTTCTTCTTTCTAGGATTGATTATTATCTAATAAGATGAAAATCCCATTTAATATTTTTTTGTTTCGCTGTGTGTTCGTAATAGTCCAGCATCATTTTATCCGAAAGCTCAAGTTTTTATGCCAGTAACGGAAAACCAAACTCATCATTTTTGGGGTAATGGTTTTGCAACCTCTTCTTTGGATATAGTTTTAGAATAAAACTAGTATCGCAGAAAGACAGTTATAACTGTTTTACCTATTATTTTAACTTTTTTCATTTAAGGATTTCAGTTTTAAGTTTTAGAATTTTTGTACACTTTGCCATCCTTGTGGCATTAATGCCATGTAAAATGCAATTTTACGAGTTTTAAAAAATAACATTCTTCAAGAAATTTAAGTAGCGATTATTCATGTGGTTCATAATTTTTCAAGATTTTAAAAACCTTTCACATAATGTTGTTTTTCTCATGAGCTTCTTTGTACCCATGACAGTCGGTCAAAATTTATTGCACGTTAGTTTGAACGCCGCTGAACTGACAAAGTTTAAGATTTACTAAAAGGTTTTTAAGGGGTTAAATCTCCTCACACATCGTACGTTGATATTTTGCTATCATACGCTTGTCCTGAATCTAAAGTCTGCCGCTACAGTTTCGTGAAAAATATGTAACTTTTCATAGTTAAATAGAAGATATAAAAAAAATGTACAAGTAGCCAAACGGTTTTCATATGGTTCAGCGCAAGTAGGTAATAGAGCCATGTAATGCGAATTTAACTTAGTCAAAATTTACGTCTTTATGCACTCGTCAAAGCTGCATTTCAAATCGACTTTATAGAAACTTGTTGTAATTGTATGATAAGAATACTTATTCATCAATTTTTAAATAAAAAAAAATTAAAAACTTGGCATATTCAATTTTTAACATGACTCTGCTATGAATCTGAGACTGTATAGTACCTACATTTTCCTTCAACCTTACCTTATCATTTGCCAGACAACGTTGCTATACTCTGGTCTATCATATAATGAGTTAATCGTTAATTTTGACCTAATGTGGACAGGCTTCATGCATTTTATATTTTATATATTGAATTATATAGAACGTTTATTAATATCCTCTATGGAGCCACTCTTCAGAGTCACTCTATGGAGCCATTAGACCATCATTAATAGTTCACAGTTTGGAGCCTTTTTCAAAGCTACTTGAGAATTGCATCTGGGTTATATGCATTTTCCTTCCCGTAACGTAACATTACGTAAGGAATATGATTTTCAGAAATTAATCAACAAAACCATTTTTGAGTTGTTATACGTCAAAAAAATTCACAATCAGATAAATATAATTTAGTACAAAAACTGTAGATCAGCTATCAAATGCTTAAAACAAAAAGTTCACTTAGTGCCTTAGAAATTTGAACTGTTAAACTTTATATTGATCATATGAATTGATTTTTTTAAATTTTTTGAGATACTTATAACAAAAATTTAAAAAAAAATAGAGTATGAACCACTTTTAACAATCAATAAACTGCCAAATTTATTTCAGACAAAGTCGAAGAAAATTCTGCAATTGGGTTGTAAATTTACTATTTTTTGGTTTTTTTAGATTCTTTTGTTACGAAACACAGAATTTTAGACGAATTTTCAAAGTTGTATGAAATTGACACTTATAGAACTATATCGAGTTTAAAATATGGGAGGGACGAGGATTAGAATTTTCAATAACAAATTCAATATTATTATAAGATTGAATATTTTCCTAGACTTTTTTTATCCCAAAATCGTTTTCTCAAGAATTTGAAGTTTTATCATTCTTCATATTAAAATGATTTGTTTCCACACACTTTCCCGTACAGAATGCCATGTGTAAATTAAAAAAAAAGTGTATTCCCAGTGGGTGTTTCCCACAATACGTCAAGAAGTTTTCAAGTGCCTAACCATAAAGCCGCTGCCTGGCGTCTGCCTCTCACGGAAATAGACCGGTTAGAGAGCAAGTGGTTTGGTTGAGAAGTTTTTTTTTCCACTTTAAGAGCATTTATTTTGCCGTGGTTTTTTTTCCTCCTCCACCGCAGCATTTTTTTTTTTACTTGGTGTTATACCAGCTTTTGCTTGCAACAAACTCATTGCATCCTTGCGCGAGCCCAAAGAATGGACTTTTATGAATTGCTTGCTGTATGTGATGTGGAGGCACACGGCAGAGTGTCGCTCGGAATAACTTGTTTTAATGAATGCATGAAAGCGCGAAATTTCTACCTCGCGTAAGCAGTCATCAAAGGAATTAATTTATCATCAAATTGGAGTGACTTGTATCAACGGAAATAGTTCGTTTTTGATTATTTAAGAAAAGTAATCTCGCACTAAATTTTAAAAAGGTTTTTTTCAGTTGTTTTAGATTTTAATCAAATAAATTTAAAAAATTTGAAGATGTTTCAGTAATGATGGAAGTTTTTGCACATTTCAGAGTCATTATTTTTAAAGCGCTCCCAAAAAAGGGTTGAAATGAAATTTCATTACAAAAAAAAAAAACCATCGAAGAAACTTTCCCCTCAATTGAACTGCCGCTATCAATAGCTCAAATTAAATCCGTTTTTATTGATGGCCAGTTTTTTCTTCTTCTCAGGGGCAGGCAGCTCCTAGCTGCCAATGAATCGAACCCTGCCGAACTTTCGAAGAAACATCCTAAATCATCGATTTTACGACTGATGGTTTCTTTTGAACCGTATTTTTTTTCTCTTTTTTTAATGCTCGAAGGCCCCTCCCATTCCATCATCCTCTGAGGGGCCACTCAAACTGTTCTACATTTACTACGTCACACAATCGCATGGAGATGGACGGATGTGGATGGATAGCCGAAAAGATGGATCCGTCTTTTGAGCCTCAATTTTTTCTGCTATCTTCGTTTCGCCATGGCAAGAATGAGCCCCAAAACAGCCACCGGAACAGCCAGGGAGGATATGATAAAAAATTTAACGTAATGCCACCCTGGGTGATCGTTTAGCGCTGAATAACGATAACGACCATTTTAAGAAGTTTTGGCGGAAAAAGAGAGATAGCAGCAACTGGCTGCAGGCCTCTCTGTTCGGTGCTTTCTTGGTGCTTTTTTATTCAGCTTTCCAGTTTTTTTTTCCTTTTTCTCGTTCGTTGACTATATGCTAATGTTTCACACTCTCCGGGGAAATCTATGATCTTTGTGTGATGGTTTTGGCGGTTGAAGTGTGTTTTTCCAAACGATGTCGCTATTAAGGAATTGCTTGGATGAACGATATGATTGTTCACAGCTTCACAGGGATGAATACTTATTAAGTTGGGAGGCATCTAATCGAGTGTCAATGGAAGTTTGAATTGTATTACTTTTTTGAACATTTTTAATATACGATACTTATATTTATGTGAAGTTACTCAGAAGATTTCTACAAGATGATTCAGCGTGGGCTTTACCTTATCAAAAATTTGACTTAGAGTTAGAAGAAACCTTTTAGAGCATTTTTATTCTTTAAGCACATTCACACATTACACCTTTGCAATTTGCTTCAAAGAAATGCTTTGTCGGCGGTCATGCTAGCATGATGAAGACTTAGTAGGGGAGAGTGGGGATACTTGATCCCCTTTTCTTATTTTCACCATATATTTTTGGAAAAATTTAGCAACTCGCCGTCTTTGACATTTTCTGACAGCTTGTAACTTCAAGTTTCTATGCTCCAAAAATTAGAACGATACTTAAACCCGTTGATGAACTAGAAGCATTGTCGTGGGAGTAAAAAAATTGCGATTTTTCTGAAGTTAGGGGAGACTTGATCCCCTATTAAAGGAGACTTGATCTTTTATTCAGGAAGCCCTAATCCTTGTATAAAAATCAAACAAAACCCCAAGATAGAATGTTTATTTACTATTTTGGTCATGTTTGTTCTCATTTCACAATTTATAGCAGACATAAGAAGAAAATTCTATAACTTTGTCTCAACGCTAATAACATTGCATACTTAAAGGCGCTATTTTTTTTAATTAAGAGAAAATTAATTATTTTTGCTTTTTACTTCAGACAATTGTTTGATAAATATTAGTTTTTGGGTAAATATTAGTAATTTCGTAATCAGCAATCATACCGATCAATTCAGAAGAAGAATTTGCCGTTTTGAAGGGGGATCAATTGTACCCAACTCTAGGGGATCAATTATACCCATAATTAAAATTTTAGAAAACTTTTTCTGAAAAAAGTTGAGAGTTTTCCATTGCTTTGAAAATATGGCATTATGAAGTTCATTTTACGCTCGAACGATTGATACATTGGAACAAATATTTTTTTCATAATTTTCCCATGTAAGGAACATTTTAAAGTGATGAAAAAAGATCTTCAAGTTACATTTTGTGAAATTTTTCAAACAAAGTTCAATTACTCAAACAATTTTATTGTTAAATTTTTTTTAAACTACAAGCATTGTTATTTTGCTCATTTTGGCACATTTTTCTAGAACATTTGATCTTTGTAAGACATTCCAGTTTCGAGATATAGCTAAGGAATCAAGTATCCTCATTCTCCCTTATGATTTTCCAGTTCGATGTAGGAACGGATTAATGAAAGCATCCTACCATCAAAGTGATGCGTCATAGTTTGATGAACTTTGGGGTTATGTACCAGCATACGATGCTGAGTATAATATCCTCTCATCTCAGAAAAGAGCTTCCTATTAATACGTAAACTACATCATGTCAAGAAACTTTCATTGCCTCAAGGCAATGTCAATCATTGCCATGGGTAAAAACTAACGTCGGTTATTTTAGGTTTCCTGGGACGATCTATGATTTATTTATATATTTATGTATAAGGTGTCCCATTATGTTTGAGCACAATCTTGATTCAACCCTGCTTATTCCGGATGATGTTGAAACAGCTTATTTCTACTGGGTTTTGTTGTTTACAGTTTAACTTCAAACTCAAACTCTTTGAATCGTGTGTACTATCCCCAACATTTTCCTGAGTCATTTGGCGAAAGGGGAAGAAGTAGGAATTGGAGTGGACTGAATTTTGATTCAGAGGTATGGAGAGGAAAGCAGCTTAGTGGATAAAAAAAAATCTGGGCAGAAACTTTGTCCGGTGGATAAAACTTTGGACTGAAACTCATGCGTGGTTACTCAAGTAGGAAGACTGCCTCAGTTCGGGATGTGGCCAGAAAAATGGGATCCTTTCTTGGCACTGTCCATCGTTCCAAGTTAATATTGAATCTAATGACAGATAAGCAGTAGAAGCCGAAACCGAGTCAAAAACAAGCTGCTTCCTTAAAACCAAGAGCTCGTTAATTATATAATCACCTGCTACCTATGATCCGCAAGCATGATCACCCAGTACTGTTTTGGCCAGATGTGGCATCAGTTCACTGTTAAAAATTCACATCGCCAAATTGTTCTCAAGCGAGAACAGATTTAATTTTTGTTGGCCGTTACCAAATCGTATTTGAGAAATCATGTGAGGCAGGTTTTAACTAAAACTTCGCAAAAAACTGAAAAAAGAGTTCTCAAAACCGTCGCAAATAAGTGTGTGCTGAAGCTGGCTTAAAGCTGAAGCGATCACTGGCTGAAGGTTGACTGAAGTGTTTTTTTAAATTAAATCATTGTAAAAGAAGACTTCATATTTAAGTCAACAATATAAGGGAAAAAAATGCTTACGCAAAGCGACGGCGATGATCATTGGATTGAGATTTTTTATCTCAACACACATCTGAGATATTCATAGTGACCCACATTTCTCCATAGCCCAAGTTACCCCACTCTCCCCTATTTAAAGAATATAAATTATGTAATGAATTCAAAACTTTGTATTTCAGATCAATTTGAAAAGATTTTGATTTATTCATTTGTGTGTCGGTTCTCATAACATTTTGACTATGTTTTTCTATTCGATGTTATTTTTTGTAGTTTAAGTGGTTTTTTTTAATTATTTCTTAAATTATTGAAGATTTTCAGTTCGATTGCGATTTTCAGTCTTTAACCCTTTAGGGATGAATGCCTCCTGTGGAGTAAAAATCTCCTCAAACCAAGTCTATAATAATTTTTTTTTTTGATTCTCATCTCAATGGTGAACATTTCAGCAAAATTGGATTTTGAGTACGAAAAAGCAATCTATTTACCTCAATCTAATTTTTTTATGAATGAATGAATTGAGAATGTCCGACTTTTGATTATTATTTTAATATTTTCAATGAACATTAAATGGAACTTTAACAAATTATCGTCAACCGTAACGTAGAATAGTTTGATACATATGCATTTCCTTAAGAATAGGTTGAAGCAGTGTCTGCTTTACAATTTTTCTTAAGTGTTTAGATCTCTTCGATTAAAATATTGTTTGAGTTTTTGTCGAGACATTGTAAAGTCAATGGTTTCGCAGTGTTGATTGCAAGAGGCGATCATGCGATTTATTGGCCCGTTTTCGTGCGATAGTGATTAATGAAAAATAAATTTCTATTTCGGAGTTGCCGAGAAGGTGCATAAAAGTTTAATTTTGATAGAAATTTTTTTGAGCTGCGAAACGATATCGTTTACAAATGAAACCATAGCGAATTCGCGACGTTCTTTTAGTGTTTGTCTTTCAATAAGCATTAAGCGAGCTTTATATGATGGAAGTGGAAATCATGTCCAACCTAATTTACGAAGGGCATATAGTAGAAATTGTTTTTGTACTGATTCTATTCTTTCTTCGTGTGAAATTGAATATGGGGACCAAACAACGCTGCAATATTCCAGTAAAGACCTTACATAGGCTATATATAGTAATTTTATTGTGTATGGGTCTTGAGCGCTTAATAAAGCCCAGAATGTAATTTGCCCTATGGATGATAGTATTGTAATAGTCTGTGAAAGTAAGTTTGGAGTCTAAAATAATTCCTAAATCCCTGACACGTTCACATTTTTCCACTTTCTGATCTTTAATTTAATTGTAATGTTTGGCGTTGTTCTTTTTCTGATAAATGACATTAAATTGCCTTTTTTTACATTGAGCGCGCTTCAGAAGTCCATTTTTTGCACCACAGGTAGAAAATGTGCATTTCATTCTGGAATATGCTGATGTCTTCTTAATTTCTTATTTTCAAATAGAGCTTCATGTCGTCGGCAAAAATGAGCATTTTGAGATTTTTGAGAATAAAGTAAATGTCGTTTACATAAAGTATAAAAAAGTAGAGGTCCTAAATGAGATCCTTGCGGAACTCCTGAAGTGACTTGAATAGGGTGTGATTTCTTTCCATTGAAATTTATTATTTGTTGGCTATTTGTTAGGTAGGATTCTAGCCATTTCAGTAGTTTAGATTTTATTACAATTTTTTGTTGTTTGAAAAGAAGCATTGGTATGTCTTTGCGATCAAATTACTATTAAAGTCTGTATAAAGAGCTTCCACATGGTTGCCATCATCCATTGCATTCAATGAAAAGTCTATAAATTCAATTCAATTAGTTGAGATTAAACGGCCTTTGAAAAAGCCATGTTGCCTGTCAGTTATTCGGTTCTTAATTTGAGAAAATAATTTTTCCTTTATAATTGCTTCAAAAAGCTTGGGAATGCAAGAGATAATCGCTTTCTCCGATAATTTCGAATGTCAGACTTTCGCCCAGATTTGAATATAGGCACTAAAAATGAGCTTTTCCAAGTTTAAGGAAAAATTCTTGATTTTAATGCCACATTGGAAAGCCAAATCAATGGAGCTATCAGTTCCATTGCCAAACTTTTCATGAATACTGGAGGAATTCCGTCTGGTCCTGGACCTTTCGAAGCGTCTAGATTTTTTAGTCCTTGCAGAATGTCCTGCACATGAGCTGCAAAAAGGTTGCAAATTTACTCCGAGTTATCACCGACATGTTCGTCAAGGTGCATTTTTGACGGAAAGTTCCCAGTTTTCAACTTTGTTTTCACGTAGTTGAAAAAATTCTTTGGACAAGTCTTTATTTCAAGTTCAATTTTAGCATTGTATTCTTCAAGTGCATTGCTAATGGCCAAGTTCAGTTGATCGCATAAGTTCAAATACGATGCTAAATTTTCATTAGTATTGTACTTTTTATAAAATTTATGTGCTTTTTGTTTCCGATTCTTTACAATAATATACATCGATCCCGTAATTTTTTTTCTCAACAAACACTTGGGAAGGAACACTTGACATTAAGTTGATTTTCTTTTGCGTATTTAGAACACTCGGTATTGGTATTTCGGTGGTGGTCGAGGCAGTTAGTGGTGGCGGCGATTGATGGCGGTGTGTGGCGTTGAATTGTGGTGGGTGGCGGTGGGTGGTCGTGGGTGGTGGTGATTGGCGGTGAGTTGGCGGTGGGCGGCGGAGGGTGGTGGCAGTTGGCGGAAAAGAAAAGAATTAAAACGAGAGTGTAAATCGTTTGAATGCAACTTTCCCAGTGTCGTTCAAGATTCTTCAAAAGAATATGATGGGAAGTATAATTTCCACATTGCTTCCAGCGAGATAAATCTCTTTGAAGGAAGCGTATTGGCGGTGTCTCAAGGATTACGGATCATCGGGTTTCTTTCAACATATGAACTATTATGGGTAGAAGTAACTTTCTAGTTTAGTTCTGATGTGCTGCTTCAGCATTGATTTGAACCTGCTTGTGTTCGTTTCATTTCTTAGAACACTAGGAAGGTTGTTATAAAGTAGTTTGCCGTAATAAGGAAAAGCTTTCCGTGACATTTCAGAGCTTGGTCTACTAATTGAGAGGCTAGCTTGGTTACGGAGGGTGTATGAATGGCTTCGTTGTTCACATACAACATTGTGATGAGCTTGCTGATCGTGTAGGTGTGAATGGATGATCAAGATCGCCTGCAATTCCCGTAGAGCTTTTATTGGTAGCGTCGAGTGCGGAGCTTCTGAGTACGGGAGTCGTGAAGAGTGCGTTCTGGGCCTATTAAATATAGCTTTTAAGCAACGATTTTGAGCAGCTTGTAGTTTTTTCAGGTGTATATCTGCTGACGCACCCCAAATGAAGACTTGATATTGCAGTTTAGACTGCACAAATGCTTGGTACATCCAAGACAGCTGCTTTCTTGGTACGAACTTTTTAATTTTCCATAATAAACCGCACGTAGCACTGACTTCTTTGTGCAGCTTGGCGATATGGTGGATCCATTTAAGTTTGCTATCGATGTTCAGTCCGAGATATGTGTAGTTTTCCACTTTATCAATTGGTATTGATTCAATAGTCAAGTCCTCATTCAACTGCTGTGTCCTACTGGATGTTGATATAATCATATATTTGGACTTCGCTATATTCAGTGATAATAGGTTTTCATCAAAGTATTGTCGTAAAACCTTCAAGTCCTCACGCATGCTCTCGACAATTGAGTGGGCGGTTTTCCCAGTGAAGAACAGAGAAGTATCGTCAGCAAATAGACGTGGCTTCCCGATCAAGTTGAGGTTAGGTAGGTCATTGATGTAGACAAGGAAAAGTAGAGGACCGAGGTTACTGCCTTGGGGTATTCCGACTCTCAACGATTGATGACAGCTGCGAACTCCGTTTATTGCAACGTACTGGATTCTATTGGTCAGGAAGCTTTTAATAATTTCTAACGGTATCCCTCTTATATCATAGAAATTTAGTTTTTCCAACAATATTTCGTGATCGATGGTGTCGAACGCTTTTTTTAGGTCGAGAAAAAGAAGTCCCACGGGGTCATTCTTGTCCATGGATTTGTAAACGTCGAGGAAAAGCTCGCAAACTGCTGTAGTTGTGCTGGATCCTTCCCGAAAACCATATTGGCAGTCATATAGAACTCCTTGGCTTCGAAAAAACCTTGTTATTCTCGTGACCAGCAATTTAAGGTCATGATTTGTCTGTTGAACCAGACCGGGTTCTTAGAGTTTCGGTGACGTCTTCTTTTATTCAGTGGTGTGGTGTTTCTTGTGAAATAATTCCAAATAAAATTTTAAAAAAGACGTCAGCTGCAGTTTCGACATTTCCTTCATTTCTTAAAATTTCTTGCCAATTGACACTGTTTAATCTATTCTTAATGTTTTCATAATTTGCAGATTAGTATTCAAAGACTTCTTCATATTCGCAGTCGTTGGGTCTTTGATGTTCATGTTTAAATGTGGAATATTCAATCGCCGTACGAAAAGCCTCGTTTTTCCATAAAGGGGTTTGCGCTTCAATTACGCAAAAATCTTCATAAATGTGTGTTAGTAAAAGGTTCAAATAGCAATTTTGCTGGTTTTTTATGTGATTAATTTGATTCAATCCCAAATTAGCAATTTTGTCAAAAATGAACTGAAAAGTTTCATTTTCCCCAACGACTGTGGAGTAAGATGCTTTTATTTTCAGAGTCCTCGATGAAGTCAGCATGGCGTTGATTGAAATCCCCTCAGATATGAATTTTGACCTCAGCCGATAGATGGGATCTTACCTCTTCTGCAGTGATGAGGAATTTAGTGCAATAGTCCTATCAGAAAAAAATTTGCCGAATTTATAAAGTAGGTAAGCTATTAATTCAAGTTAAAAATTTTAGGATGTTTATTATCTAAATGACGTTTGACAAATATCCGTAACCATGAGCAGGTTTGGGCATTAAAATCACGACTGCATCTCAAATCGTTTATTGCTTTTCCGAATTTGATTTCCCATTTTGACAATTAGAGTACCTACACCAAAACCCTCACCAGTTGAAATATGTTAATATTTTGTGTATAGTCTCCATAGCCGTTTAAAAGGATGTAGCCAAAATCGAATGTTGCCAAAATCGAACGGGCTCTGTAGTACTTTAACCAACATAATTGACTTCTTTTTGCTGCAAAAGTTGGATAAAATTGAGAAAGATTTTTTACTATCGATAGTGGTTGGTTATCTAGACTTCAAACTGTTCATCAAATACAGTAAATTTTCATATAACTGCACCGCAGCACTTATGTTTCAAATAGTGTCATTTCTCTGCCAATGATTTTTCTATTATCCAAAGTGTACGAAAAGAAATTTCTAAATGATGAATTTTGCTAAATAGAGCATTCCATCTTTTATTGTGGTGTATATTTATTGATATTGTTTAGTTTTACATATTCGATGTTTTTAACTTGTAATACAAGGTTTTCTAAAAAAGCCCTTTAAAATGTTTGAACAATCTTAAGAAAATGAAATTCAGCTATATATCAAGGTAGAACAATAATTAATATTACTCACTCTGACCTATTTTTCCAATTTAGGTTGTATAATTTATCGAACATTTAGCTTGATTTATTATCTTCGAAAATTCCCGTGATTTTTTCATCGTTTCCCGGGATTCGGGAAATCCCGAAATTGTTTGATTCCTGGCATTTGCCGACCAGGAGTTCACGTGACGTATCATTCTATCAAACATTTGGATTTTCAATAAAAATAAATAATAGAATTTTAAAAAAAAACTACGACAAGACATTTTGGATAAAATTTAACGCAATCTATTTTTTGCATTCGGCATCATTTGCAGTCAATCAAATTTGTAATTTGGGAGTATGAATATTGAAACAGAACAATGATAACAGCTTTAAAAAAATAACTCTGGCAAGATTCTTGATACAAATGTTCAAAATTTTATCACCTAATGCGAAAAGGTAAACATTGACTTAAGCCCAATGTTTTATTTTAGACACGAGAATAGAAATATTATTGATGCTTTATCTGATTTCAAATAAACACAGTTTAACTTATTCAGCCCAAATTTCCAAATACCGTTTTCTGACCCAATTTAGCAAACGTAACGTTCATTAAGAATCATTGATTGGACACGAGAATGAGTTTAATAAATTTGAAAACAAATAAATAATGGAAGGAAAGGCGTTAGAATTAAAAGTTTCAGGGCTACTGGATTTCAACGACTGGATTTCTGTTCTTCTTTGTTTATTGGCTTTTCGGTTTATATAAAAACAAATGTGAACAGTTTTGTAGAAAATTATATCACTAGACCGAAAAGTCAACTATCAAACTTCATAATTAAAAGGTGATTGGAAATCTTAATTTGATCTGAAATAAAAATTTCAAATAAAAAATATGTAGAAACCGATCCCAAGTAAGACTTAGACTCCACAAGCCCCTTATAAAACCAAAACTTTATTGATTAGCCTGCTATAAAACTTTTAATGTTACTTTAAAATTTTCACCTTTATTTCATTCGGAAACTCAAATATAAAAATACGATGCAACTTCAAATTTTTTATCTAGAACTGGAACGAGGAAGAATGACCTTAATGGGTTAAATTCCTATAAAAATGGAAAAAAAATATCTAGAACTGGGAGCTATGTAAATTCAGATTGATTATTCAAAAACTTTTGAAATTCAATTTTTGTTTGAATTTGATAGCTTCAAAGTTATCGACATACAAAATTCTAAACCAAAATAAAGCTATTCCTAAATTCTGATTGATTTTTGCATTCGTTTCATATTTATTGAAAATTATTGGATGGATTCAGATTTTTGATTCAAAATATAGATTTGGAATAACTTTTTTTTTTTTTGTTTTTAGATAGCATTTGGATTAATAACACTAGTTTACAGCATTTTTGAACTAAGTAAATTGAAGGTCATTTTTAATGTTAAATCGGGCGCTGAATCCGAAAATGAAATTAAAAAAATCTCAGTAGAACTGTTTTTGAGTTATGCTCCAAATATGAAATTTTGGAAAAATAAAAAAAGTTCTTGTACTTAGATGGAAATATCTCGGACGACATAACAGTAATTTGTAATCTCTCTTATGCATATTGAAGGTGAATAAATTTTCTATCGATCATCTGAACTCTATTTTTGCGTATGATCAAAAGTATTGGTGTTATTAGTGACTTAATGATAGAAAAAATGATAAAAAACGGTTTTTTTAGAGAAAAATTTGTTTCAGCGAAAGTTTTAGACTCAATGGTAACATTTAAAAAATCTGGTTTTCTTCTGCGCTTAAATGTCAATTTGAAACAAAGATTTCAAGTGGTTATTTATCAAAATCGGTTGAAAATTGAAGAAGTTATGATACTTTACCATAACAGTATTTTTTGTAGTTTTTAATAATTTAACGATCCGCAGTACACAACAAATTTTTCTCTAAAAAAATGCATTTTTTTATCATTTTTTCTATCATTGAGTCACTAATATCAACACTACTGTTGATCATACGCAAAAATAGTGTTCAGATGATCGATAGAAATTTATTCACCTTCAATATGCAAAAAAGAGATTTCAAATTACTGTTATGCCGTCCGAGATGTTTCCATCTAAGTACAAGAACTTTTTTAATTTTTTCTAAAATTTCATATTTGGAGCATAACTCAAAAACGGTTCTACTGATTTTTTTTGGAATTTCATTTTCGGATTTAGCGCCCGATTTTGCATTAAAAATATTGGTCAGTCAATCAAGTTCACGATTTTTTTAAATTTTGTAAACTAGTGTAATTAATATTTAGAACCTAAGTTTTAGTTTTAAGGTATTTTGGATATTCCTGTTTAAAATTTAACATTTATATTGAGAATTTAAAACAATTTTTTTTAACCTCCCTCCCTAGGGTTTAACCCCCCCCCCCCCCATGGAGATTTTTTTCAAGTAAAATTTTCAGTACAAGAAATAAATTTATCGGAAAATAACTTAATCCCAAAAGGTGTATAAAAATAAGTGTAGACAAATATGTCAGAAATTCGGCTCGCCTCCGGCGGAATTTCGTCTTAAATCACTCTCTAGGCCCAAGACATTTTATTTCACGGCTCTATATGACGTTCACGAATTGAAACCAATCAATTTTAGATTTCGATCTGCAATTCAGTTAATACATTTTGTATTGAAACTCATATCTTGACAACCATAGTGCCTAACTCGTGTTTTAAATGGGGTTTCATTAAGAAAATTTGAAACCAACAATTTGAACTTCAAAATTCATTTATAGAATACTAATTTTACACATCACAAGTTGGTAGACATGTGAAAGGTGTTGAACACTTACGATAGCGTCAACAGATTTAGCTAAATAAAAAAAACCCTAGTATCGATGACATTATGATTTCAAAAAAACATATATGTCATGCCAAATTTTATGTTGATAAGAAATATTCCTCAAAAATCCAATTTCAGCCTCTATTGTATTTCGTGTTTCTCATTCTTCTGAATCCAAAACTCCATATCGAAAAAGTTTTTGACAAATTACTCAAGGCCTCAAATTTTTCATTTTTCCTAGGTGCAAAGAATATAAGAGATGATTTTGAATAATTTGGGTGCCCTGAATCCAAATATGCAATTAGATGTTTGCCTGGTGGTGGTGAAATCACTTTTGAAAATAAGTGAAAATCATCTACGAATTTCATTTTTGACAAAACTTCAAAACATAAAAAAAAAATTAAAAAAAGGCTTCAAATCAATTATCCACTTACCCCTAGATTGCAGCTAATTTTGGTTTCAGCGAAAAAAGTTATAGCAGTCTTCTACTTGTTCACTTTACTCAATTTAAATCAAATTTAATTTCAGATATTATGAAGCGAAAAAAAATGCGGGTTTTAACTAATTGGTAAAATTGAATAATATCTTTTCTATTTTAAATATCTTCACTAGAGTCGGATATGCTTGTAATGATTCATTCCAAGTTTATAAAAACTGTAAAACTGTAGAATTAAGCTTGTTTGAACCATGCATCATCATTATTATTCCTAGATAGATTACAATATAATAAACAAATAAGGAATCAGTTTTTTTTTATTTCATAGAGATTAGTTAGAGCATCTGTTATCAATGATTGATTTCACTTAAGACTGATTCATTTTTAAACTTATAAACTCCATATCATCAATCTTTTTTAATGCCTATTTTGTTTTAACATTCAAATAAAGTAACCGAATTTTTTTTTTTATATTTTAACATGAATTTTCCTATTTTTACTGTCCAACATATTTAAACCCTTTTACATGAATTTCATTAAGTCTTTCATTGCTTTTGAAATTCTGAATTTTTTTGTTTTGAAAACATAATAAGCCTAATAATCTAAATTTTTAAAATGAAAAACAAAGTTTCCACATTTAGTTCTTTCTAGAACCCAGTTTTTCAATTGACGGCTACAAAATATTCAGAGCTTGAAATACTATAACTATAAAACTTGTGCTGGAAAATTTATAAAGGTTTTACATATTTGTTTTTCATTTGAATAATCTTTTATTTATCGTTAATGATTTTTTAATTAATGAAAAAAATCGAAATTATTCGAAGTAGCAACATTAAAGCTAAATTTAAATGCACATATGAAGTAACTGTTGTGAACTTCAGAATTGAACTTTTTCAGTCTTTTAGGTTGATAACTGGACGAAATAAAAAATGATGTTATCTCTGATTTTGATCACTGGTACTCATGAAGTAAAATTATCAATTCTTTATTTTATCAACATTAATTTAATCATCAAGTAAGTATGTGTTCCGAATAAATTCTCTCAAGTTCAAAATGGATTTTTTTCCTTGTCAAGATTTCACAATTCCAATAGTGATTCAATATTTCTTCAAATTTAAAATATTACAGTGCAAGTTTTCAATCAAGCCTTAAATTGAAAATGAAAAAAAGGAATGTTAATCTCGACGATTAATAAACAAAAATTATTATAGTTTTGCTTAACAATTTCAAATCATGATAATTTTCTTTCCTAATCTGAAATTTATTTTAGAATTCGGATGTAGTTACTTTTGAAATCTGGGTTAAATTGATGTACTTTATTTCTATTATTTCTATTTATTATTTCTATTATTTCTATTATTACTCTGGTTTTATTCAAAATTTTAAATCGCAATCGTTTTCTGTGTTTTCTGAAATATTGATGTAAGATTTGTAAACTTGATTGTTTAGTATTTATTTTAAAGCAAATGTCTAGCTCAAAATAAAGAACATCATTTCAAATTATGTATTGATGACTTTCAGGAAAGAGCAGTGATTAATAAATTTGATAATCTTGAGTTTAAATTTCGAAAACCCCCCCATGAGCGGGTCCTTCGCACGGGTCTGATTAGACAACTTGAAATTTAGTTTGAAATCGATTTCGTCTTTGTTAAGAATTGGATGCTATAGGGTAACATTGATCAGACTCTAATTTGACGAGTTTTCTAAATCATAAAGAATACAAAACACCTTCATAATACCTACTTACAAATGCTAGTTTACCAATTGCTAAAGCAGTTTGGAACAAACTCGAATTATATAAAATTAATCATAAAACTCTACAAAATTGAACACAACACTTTTGGTGGCTCAAAGATACCAAATTTGTAGATTTGGTCCAGTGGATTCAGAAATATATGCTGAATGATGAATTTTAGTGTACCTTGGTTTAGATTTCTACGCAGTCAAAAATTAAAATTCGTGGTTCTTAAGGAGTTGAGACCAAACAACAAATAAAATCGAAAGATGGATAATGATGCTGCATAAATGCAGTAGGCTAAATTTTTGTCCTTGACTGGTTTACTCTTGTAAAATGTCCCTATATTTTAATATTTCAAAAATTTAAGCTCAAAAAACAACAAAATTACACCAAAACTATACATTTCTTATGGAACAAAGTTGAACTGTCACATAAATAAACATGCTGCTTCTGGAAACTTTGATTTTATCAGAAAGGGTATTTGTTTGTTTGTTGTGCTTGTTTAATTATGTAACTAACATTTTTCAAATTTCTTAAGCATGATAGACAAAAGAAGCATATGATGCGTATTTAAGTCAACAACATATAGAAAATTATGCTTACGCAAAGCGACAGCGATGACAGTCGGATTGAGATTTTTTATCTCAACACACATCTGAGATATTCAGAGTCGCCCACGTTATCCCACTTTCCCCAAATGAATGAATAAAGCCTAGTTTTGCCCTGTTGGCCTTCCCTAATAAAAATTTCTTGGGCCTCCCTTCCCTCCAAAGGGTAAATTCGGCTCACTCTGTTATTTATTGGCGCAGTATCATTAAAAAATTGCCTATGGTCCTAGTGCATAGGTCGGCAACCTGCGGCTCGCGAGCCGCATGCGGCTCTTTGGATATAAAGCTGCGGCTCTTTAGCTCACTGCTCAAACATAATATGAATATATTTTTTAATGAAATATTTATTAAATCGTGCTAAGCCGAAAATTGAGTCTTGTGACTTCGCATACGGATTTCCACAGGTCCAGAAGAAAATTTTAAAATTGCATCCGCTGTTTCTACAAGTGGAAAGCACCAAATGTCAAAATAGCAGTTTTTAAGCCTTGCAATTTTTTACTTTTAACTGTTTTTGAAGCATCAGCATTGAGATCAAGGTTTAATTTTTCATGAACTATAAATGCAAACATCAGTTATTACTTAAAACAACAAAATCTGAAATCTAATAATTTATTTCCAAAATCTTGTGTATATTTTTGAATCAATCGAACACAAAAGTTGATCTGTAGCTAGCAGAAAAATCAAAGTTAATAAAAAGTAGTTCTTAGATAGCTTTTCTTTTGTTATCCAACAACGTAATCCTCATAAAAATTTATATTTTTTGCACTCGCAATAACTTTTTGGCCCTCTAAATTTCCAAAATTGTATTAGAATTTATCAACCATTTCGAAAATTATTCAAAAGTTTGACGCGTAACAACATAGAATTATTGTGAAACCATCTCAATTCTATCCTATTTCTATGAATTGAAAACGATATTCATTATGTATCAGAATATAAATCCCTCATGAGTATTCTAGATTGCTCGGGTTTAACCAGGCAACCTTGGAATTTCAAATTAAAAAAAATTGGAGATGTCCCGTCCGCTCCAGTTCCCCTGATATCGAGAAAAAGCCCCGCTTTTTCCTGGATTATTCACAATTTTAACGAAATTGCAATTTCTCAACTTGTTTTTAGCGGAATAAATTCGCATGCACTTTTTGGAACTGTGAGATAAGATTTGAACGCCACTGATATGCCTTGGTAAATATTATTTTTCGTATATTATTTTTTCAGCTCTTTTTCAGAAAAAAATCTGGAAAGCTTACTGAATAAACAATCGGTTGTTTTATTTAATTCTTTATTTAATTATTTAATTTTATTATTAAACTCCAAAACTAAGAATTGAGAATTACAAATTACAGTTTGACAGCTTTTCAAACTCGAAGTATTAGTTTTTGATAATTAACTCGTAGGTTTTTATGAAAAAAAAAAGAAAAAAAACCTTTGAGTCTTTAAACACAATTAAAATATCTAGCTTGAAGCCAATATTTACCAAAAGCACACAAATTTTGAACTAGGTTTCAGTAACGGACTTTTTTTTTATTTTTGATTAAGGGTTTATCACCGTTGATTTATTTATATTTATTTTTGTTAAGCTACTTTAAAAGTATCCTAAGGCTGATTTCATTAGTTAAAAAGTACTGTTTCTTTATTATTTGTTACGAATTTTCAATCGAGGCTACAAAATCACATTATAATAGATTTATGTTGGTCAAGCCACAAATTTTGTTTCTAGTAATCTATGCTTTGGTAAGCATTGATGAATAATCTACAATGTATTGAACTTCATTCTTCATTCAATTGAACACATAATACTGAAGAATCACATGTTACATAAAATGAGATTTTTTTATTTTACAGATGCATAAAGTTCTGAAGACACGTTCACTTGATGTCATGAATTTAGAAAATTCTGCCAGTTGTCAGGAGCATTATTGTCTAAGATTAAAAATTTCGACTCAGTTGAATTCAGCCTCAACCTTTTGGATTGTGGAAAGGATATGCTAAATCAGGAGAATGTCAATAAGCTTGACAATTTCAAGAAAAAATATTTCTCTTTACTTTTTATTTTATAAGCTTTGCTTTGCTGAAGAAATTATAAATATTCTGCTTATGTTAATATGTACAAATCTTTCGCTTTAACATTATGCGAAGTATTCTTTTGAGCTTGATATGGATTTTTAATTTTCTTGATACGATATTTGTCAATGCATTAAATTTTATATGAAATCAAATCATGTTAGAAGCGATGACGATCCAGATAAAAATTCTTGTACTTATTGGTAATAAGAAACAGATTTCTAAGAAATATCCAAAACTCTACTGGATTTAAATTTATTTTCGTAAAACTAATGTTCATTCATCATTCACACATTTTGTTTTTTTTTTTCAAATAAAAGCAACAAATCATTAATGTGGCTCTTTCAAACTCTGGAATTTTGAAAATTGGAAGTTTATGGCTCTTCGGATTCAAAAGATTGCCGACCACTGTCCTAGTGTAATGGGTACTGTAAAATTTTTCTTAACAAAATGGTCACAAGATCAAATATCGGTCATGGAACATAAAGTTCTTTAACGGAAGGTGAGTGTATTCAAGGTTTTTAGTTATATTGGTACACAAGTCGTTCATTGTCTTACGTGGCCTTCGTTTCGAAATTTGAAGAAAAAAATTATCATTCTATAAATTTTAGTATTAAGAAAAATATTTATGTCTAATCAGATTGTGAGTATAAAGTTTTCTTTAATCTTGTTTAATTAAATTTAGTTATAAGTTAATTATTGAAATTTACCAATTTTCATAATCTCTGTTCACTACTAAGCCAATAGTATCAAATAAACCCAAGCTAAGAAAAAACATTACCCGTCGCACGCAATCCAAAAACTTCCCGAGTTTGCTCATTTTCCAAACGACTCGCGATAACTTTTTCCCGGAATCATTTTTTAACTTTTCGATTTCGGGAGCTATTTCAAGTGAAAGCTTCAAACACTAGTGACTGCCTGGAGAGCATTACTCACGAGATAGGAGCGAGCTAGCGAGCTGCCCGGAAAAAGGAAAAGGTCCGTAAAATAACTAATTAACAAAATCTCGTTTTACGACGTTGTAAAGATTAATGGCCGGCCAGGTTTTCTGGTAGTAGACGCGGTGCGGCGTGGCGTCATCGTCGTCGTTTATTTGCTTTGAATGGCCCCCAGAATTGGATAAGAGTGGTAAATGAAGGCTAGGGGGCTCGAAATAAGATTTGGAAAAATAAACAACAGGAGTCCAACAGGAGCAGCGGCAGGAAGAAAAAAAAACTCGAAAACAAACAAGACAAGTTGACGCCAGTTCCGAAACAAATCTGCGACCGGCTAAAACTTTAATGACCGAATGGGATCCATTTTCACCCGGTTTGAAAAATTTCTCCCCATTTTATGGCATCACTAAACTAGTATTTGTAACTGCCAGTTTGAGATTAGCTTTTTGATGTTGATTTTCACAACTGTTTTTCTCATTCGAGTCTCGAAAAAAAGGACCGGCAAATGTCCAGTAATTGAAATTTACTTTTATTGAGGTCGAGTAATGCCTGTCTTTGGCATAATCACCAAAAATTTTAGCAACGAACATCCAAGATAGAAAATTTTAAGGAAATAATTACCCTGAATTGAACATCAAACCAAAAAGATCTGACCGACAACATCAAAGATTTTTTTTTTGATTTTTTTTTGTCCGTTTCACATAACAGCTCACAAAATTGGCACTCCATCGGATCCAATGTTTGGTCAAATAATCT
Organism: Uranotaenia lowii; assembly: GCF_029784155.1. Lineage (NCBI taxonomy): Eukaryota > Metazoa > Arthropoda > Insecta > Diptera > Culicidae > Uranotaenia > Uranotaenia lowii. The sequence goes on from NC_073693.1 coordinate 314,399,847, forward strand.
CATTAGCAGAAGAGCAGCAGCGATACTTGGATAATTGCTCTAATCGGCTTCATCAATTTACGGAGCAAAAGTTTCCTCGCACAAGACTGGTAATTAGCTATTGAAATTCGACTGAAGGCAAACAACTTGGACGGTTTTTAAATATTCGATTGACTAAATAAAACTTGAATCGGAATTCTACAAATATAAAAAGACTTCAAAATTCATCAACAAATATAATTATAAGATAAGTCCTTAAAATAGATTTTAACTGCGTGATCACGGCAGTTCAAAAAACACACACAATTGTTTTGTAGGCTTTTCCAAAAACATATTATTTTAAATTTTCAACATTTTTGTAATAATATGGATTTTTTTATTAAATTTTTTGAACATTTTTGATATTTTAGTATTTTTTGTCATTTTTGTAATTTTTGTCATTTTTGTAATTTTTGTAATTTTTGTGATTTTTGTAATTTTTGTAATTTTTGTAATTTTTGTAATTTTTGTAATTTCTGTAATTTTTGTAGTTTTTGTAATTTTTGTAATTTTTGTAATTTTTGTAATTTTTGTAATTTTTGTAATTTTTGTAATTTTTGTAATTTTTGTAATTTTTGTAATTTTTGAAATTTTTGTAATTTTTGTAATTTTTGCAATTTTTGTAAATTTTGTAATTTTTGTAATTTTTGTAATTTTTGTAATTTTTGTAATTTTTGTAATTTTTGTAATTTTTGTAATTTTCCTAATTTTTGTCATTTTTGTAATTTTTGTAATTTTTGTAATTTTTGTAATTTTTGTAATTTTTGTAATTTTTGTAATTTTTGTAATTTTTGTAATTTTTGTAATTTTTGTAATTTTTGTAATTTTTGTAATTTTTGTAATTTTTGTAATTTTTGTAATTTTTGTAATTTTTGTAATTTTTATAATTTTTGTAATTTTTGTAATTTTTGTAATTTTTGTAATTTTTGTAATTTTTGTAATTTTTGTAATTTTTGTAATTTTTGTAATTTTTGTAATTTTTGTAATTTTTGTCATTTTTGTAATTTTTGTAATTTTTGTAATTTTTGTAATTTTTGTAATTTTTGTAATTTTTGTCATTTTTGTAATTTTTGTAATTTTTGTTATTTTTGTAATTTTTGTAATTTTTGTAATTTTTGTAATTTTTGTAATTTTTGTAATTTTTGTAATTTTTGTAATTTTTGTAATTTTTGTAATTTTTGTAATTTTTGTAATTTTTGTAATTTTTGTAATTTTTGTCATTTTTGTCATTTTTGTCATTTTTGTCATTTTTGTCATTTTTGTCATTTTTGTCATTTTTGTCATTTTTGTCATTTTTGTCATTTTTGTCATTTTTGTCATTTTTGTAATTTTTGTAATTTTTGTAATTTTTGTAATTTTTGTAATTTTTGTAATTTTTGTTATATTTGTTATTTTCGTAATTTTCCTAATTTTTGTATTTTTTGTAATTTTTGTAATTTTTGTATTTTTTGTATTTTTTATAATTTTTGGATTTTTGTAATTTTTGTAATTTCTGTAATTTTTGTAATTCTTAATTTTTTAATTTTTGTATTTTTTGTATTTTTTGTAATTCTTGTAATTTTTGTAATTTTTGTAATTTTTGTAATTTTTGTAATTTTTGTAATTTTTGTAATTTTTGTAATTTTTGTCATTTTTGTCAATTTTTTCAATTTTGTCAATTTTGTCAATTTTATCAATTTTGTCAATTTTGTCATTTTTGTCATTTTTGTCATTTTTGTCATTTTTGTCATTTTTGTCATTTTTGTCATTTTTGTCATTTTTGTCATTTTTGTCATTTTTGTCATTTTTGTAATTTCGGTCATTTTTGTCATTTTTATCATTTTTGTCATGTTTGTCATGTTTGTCATTTTTGTCATTTTTGTCATTTTTGTCATTTTTGTCATTTTTGTCATTTTTGTCATTTTTGTCATTTTTGTCATTTTTGTCATTTTTGTCATTTTTGTCATTTTTGTCATTTTTGTCATTTTTGTCATTTTTGTCATTTTTGTCATTTTTGTCATTTTTGTCATTTTTGTCATTTTTGTCATTTTTGTCATTTTTGTCATTTTTGTCATTTTTGTCATTTTTGTCATTTTTGTCATTTTTGTCATTTTTGTCATTTTTGTCATTTTTGTCATTTTTGTCATTTTTGTCATTTTTGTCATTTTTGTCATTTTTGTCATTTTTGTCATTTTTGTCATTTTTGTCATTTTTGTCATTTTTGTCATTTTTGTCATTTTTGTCATTTTTGTCATTTTTGTCATTTTTGTCATTTTTGTCATTTTTGTCATTTTTGTCATTTTTGTAATTTTTGTCATTCTTATCATTTTTGTCATTTTTGTCATTTTTGTCATTTTTGTCATTTTTGTCATTTTTGTCATTTTTGTCATTTTTGTCATTTTTGTCATTTTTGTCATTTCTGTCATTTTTGTCATTTTTGTCATTTTTGTCATTTTTGTCATTTTTGTCATTTTTGTCATTTTTGTCATTTTTGTCATTTTTGTCATTTTTGTCATTTTTGTCATTTTTGTCATTTTTGTCATTTTTGTCATTTTTGTCATTTTTGTCATTTTTGTCATTTTTGTCATTTTTGTCATTTTTGTCATTTTTGTCATTTTTGTCATTTTTGTCATTTTTGTCATTTTTGTCATTTTTGTCATTTTTGTCATTTTTGTCATTTTTGTCATTTTTGTCATTTTTGTCATTTTTGTCATTTTTGTCATTTTTGTCATTTTTGTCATTTTTGTCATTTTTGTCATTTTTGTCATTTTTGTCATTTTTGTCATTTTTGTCATTTTTGTCATTTTTGTCATTTTTGTCATTTTTGTCATTTTTGTCATTTTTGTCATTTTTGTCATTTTTGTCATTTTTGTCATTTTTGTCATTTTTGTCATTTTTGTCATTTTTGTCATTTTTGTCATTTTTGTCATTTTTGTCATTTTTGTCATTTTTGTCATTTTTGTCATTTTTGTCATTTTTGTCATTTTTGTCATTTTTGTCATTTTTGTCATTTTTGTCATTTTTGTCATTTTTGTCATTTTTGTCATTTTTGTCATTTTTGTCATTTTTGTCATTTTTGTCATTTTTGTCATTTTGTCTTTTTTTTTATTATTTTTAATTTTTTTCATTTCTTAAATTTCAATGTGTTTTTTGAATTATTTTTGGTTTTTGTTTTTCAACTTATAACACTTTCATTAGGTTTGAATACTTCGTTGTGAAAAATACGAACCAATTGGCAGTCTTGTCTTCTTAGTGGATATTTGCCTTAAAAATTGTTGTCAAAATGGCATTTAAAAAAACACAGATGAAATGTTATCTGTTTTAAATTTCCACAGAATTCATTCATTTTCCAAAGTAAGGGCTCTTATTTAAAAAAATAAATAAAGATACATAGGTATTATTTTTCTCAATTCACTAATAATGGGATTTTTTAGTCCATTCACTTATGGTGCAATGAATAAGTATTGAACTTTTTTTTTTCTTTAAAAAAATTGGATATTATATCCTCATGAAAAGTTTGTTAATAATGGCTTACCAAAGCAAATCCAAAAACGGCCCCATATCGGAAACTTCTAGTGAATGAAACATAAATCTTATCAGAGATTTATAGGATCATCCCGAAAACCAGAAGTGATTCAATAAAACATTCGTACGCTTTCCAGATTCGATTTTGCCAACTTCTTTATTCTAAACACGACCCCCCGGAGAAAATTGAAAAAAGGGAGCCAGAAATAAAATCGTCCGAAAAAGGGACCCGCATGCACGTAATTTAATTTTCCCCCGGGTTAGGAAAAAAGCGCAGGATTTTGGCTGCCGGATGCTGCGTTAGAGATTCTGTTTAGCATTTGAAACCGAGTTTTCGGAGTTTCGGGTGTGTGGTCAGGAAAAGATAAGGTGTGGGTGGGATCTGATTAAAATAAACGATGCGTATCTTTTTCGGCCGTGGTTCGATGGTTAAATTATTACCTGTTCTGCAACCACCCGCACCAAACCGATACAGAACTCTTAACTTACCGGAATCGGTTTACCAGGAGGGGATACTCCCCTCAAAGGTTCTGAGGGCAGAATCAAACTGAAGTGGATGATCGAGCAGACCAATAATCGGAGGTGCTCCCGGGTGAAAAAAAAAATTTCCAGCGAAAAGGAAGGGGATATTTGAGCAGGAAAAAACATCCTCAAATTGTTTAGTTATTTTTCAGATCAACCATTCAAGAACCCATTTTAGTAAAAGATATATTTTTTCAGAGAAATTTTATTTAAAATTCATCAAAATTTAAAAAAAAACTTAACGGTTTGTAACTATACTGTTCAAAAAATAAAGCATACAACTTTATTCAAACAATTTACTGATTTAAGGGTTAAACTAACCATGAAGCAATCAATTGCAAGCTTTGAGACTGAGATCCAAAGAAAGGTGAAACAGCTTTTTTTTTTAATTTGCCGACGGCAATGAATTTTTTTTTCGCCGGTCAGTTCAACAGGAAACCAAAACCGCAATAACTAACCAGTCGCTCGTTAAGTTTTTCTTCATTCCTACATCCATAGAAGAGGTTGAGAAAACCCAATGCCCATTTATTATTCTCTGTGCCGCAAATGCGCTAAAATGTGTACTGGAACAAAGATGATATGATTGGAAAAGAACTACTGGCATAAATTCTCGAGCTCCCAAGAAAAATGATGCACGGCTTCTACATTCAAGCGAAACAAAAAATACATTTTATGAGATTTTCACCCTATTCGATAATTCCTCCCAGTAAAAAAATTATATGAGAATTGAACTCACTCATCTCGGCTTGCCAGTCCGATATCTTACCCAGTACATCATCTGAATCAGTTAGTAAACGAAAACGGTAACACATTGCTGGCTTTCTCGTGAAAATTTTTTTCGAGAGACTCCGGAAATCTCTATCGTGTTGACATGAATCTACATTGGAATTTAAGCTGGACAAGCTAAAGTTGGAAACGATGAAATAGGAAAGAAAATCCTACAAATATGTCCTTCCTATAGACTATGTTTAAGACTATTCTTCATTCAAATATAATGAAAGATGTTAAAAAAGTACTCTATCGTAAAAAAATCATCAATTTCATTTTCAAATTCCTAGCTAAAGAGAGGCTAATAACTAGTGAGCTCTTTTTCGACATTCGATGACTGAAAGATGATATATGTAAATCGCCAATTTATGTTTAATTTGGAAACCAGAATTGATTCTTTTTTTAATGGAATGGGAAATGTTCGTTGTTTATTGTTAGGATTGCTGGGTAATCTACTCGGTGGCATGGCTCAGACATCTGTACCTGAAAAATATAATAATGCATTAGCTGATCGCACTATTAGGAATCTTTGAAAGAGGTAAAACCTTTCCAGAAGTCCAAGGCGAGCATCAGTTTTATCCTTTTACTAGCTTTTATTAGTTACACTCACTTCTGTACTTAGGTGCTCGACCCTGCGTTTTTAGACTTCATTCTTTTTAAACTTTATTGATGAAGGCGAATAAACGAACATCAAAATGTCATGTCAAAAGCATCAATGACCATTTCAGAATAGGCAAAAGGAATTGGTAGGCAATGTCGCTGCAAGATGGCAATGTAATTTCTTTGCGAAAAATCAACCGATTTTTGTTCCTGTCTGTTTGTCTGTGCTTTAACCATTGATGAACTGGTCTAAAACTGGACACCGTTTTCATCAAACCGAGGCTCGTGTCCAAGCTTCAAAAGTTTTTCCTAACATTTCAAAACGCATGAAAAATATATTAATTTTCTGGTATAGTAATTTCAGCCTCCTTAAAGTTTTCTGCGTGTTATCATGTATCTTGCTGTGGTGTAAAATTTGGTTTGTTTTTTCTTGATGAAAAAAAAACCCCATGCTTAAATGCATGCTAAAATAACCCTGAAAAACATAAATTTTCCAAACTTCGATGAAATCAATAATCTGTTGAATTTTGGTAACAATAAATAAAGCTTTTATAAAACATATCAACAATTTTTGTTTTTTTTTTTCTAACCCGTAAGTTCTATGAGTTTTTTTGGCAACTCTGATGGTTGATGAATAATGATTTCATTATTGAGATATGATCTGTTTATTAATAAAATATTTATTAATGTTTATGTTTATTAATAAAACATATTTGCTAGTCAAGATTTTGAGTGAAATTTGTTTAGAATAATGAAGTTTTAATGAAATATTAATATGAGCAAATCAAATTTAAAATATTAGGCGAAAAAACATTCAAACCACACAAAAACTTTTTTTTTCATTTTTATATTTTGTTTTCATGTTTAAATGAGTAAACCGAATTTCAAAGTACAGTTTTATCAAATTCAAAATAAATTAACTGAATTTTGAAGTCAAGCTTTTTAAATATTTAGAAATATTTCTGATAAGTTGGTCAATGATTTTCATTTCTGAATTTTTGTGTTCTAAAAACATAAAACTTAAAAATTTTCAAAATCAAGTTGTTTTGATCAATTAACATGTTTACTTGAATGTAGCTCTTCAATTGCTGGACCCTGTAATTGTTTAATAATATTTCTATACATTGGATGGAAAATCTGTCAGTGTCGCTAAATTTTTTTTTCATAAAAAAAGAATGCTTTGTTTGGGGTGTTAAAACTGTTTTCTCGCAACACTTATCGTTCTGCTGTCTTCGACAAAGTTGAAGTCAGAAAACTTTCCAATAAGCTCCATATATTGGAATTCAATGCATTGCGTGAGAACAAAATATTAATGAGAAACAAAAAATGCAACATCCTTCGAACTAAATTTTCGCGTTTTTCTATATAAGTTTCAAATCAATACTCGCGTACCTAAATTTTACTTTAAAAAACGACAGTTCATTTGATCATAAAACAAACTTAATATACCAAAGAACTTTTGAAATTCGGAAATAGTTGCAATTCGACTCACCCTTTTCTACATGGTTCATAAAGTGATGGATTTTCACATGATGGTACATTTGTTTTCCGGACTCGTTGGTATCTTTGCATATGAACATTTATGTGAGAAAAAAAAGCTTTGAAAACTGCAAAAAAAATTAACGGTTTTTTAAAGTTCCATGAACAGAATCTGATACACCATAATAAGGATGAATTGAAAAACTGACTGGCACATGGTTTCAAATGTATTCAAGAAGCGAATAAACATGAACATAATTGTCATTGAACATATTTAAAATTTGACTTTTGGTCAGTTTGATTTGGTAAAATACTCTGGTGCGTTCCTTTAGACTAACCATAAGAGAATTTTCATATTATCCCCTTCAGGAAGGGTTATCCGAAAATCTGAAAAAAGGAACAAAAACAATCCTATTTCATTTCTTTTTTATAAATAGATCCTTTTTGTGGCATTTATCAGAAAATTGTGATGAGCAGATATTTAAATTGTTTACAAAGATTCAATAACAAAAGTTTTTAATAAAGCTATAGAAATATCATGATAATAAATGTCAAAAATTGTAAGGCCCCAAAAGAGGAATCACCCAGGAACCCGAAGACTAGACCCAGTTCTGCCCAATCAATTATTATTTTATTAGTTTTTGAAAGTCAAATACAACCAAAGTACATTTAAAAAGTAACGAGTCTAAACTTTGTGTCAATTTAAAAATTAATAAAATATCATTTTCTAAATCAAGCACACACGAAGCATAAACGAAAATAAGATAATTCCGATATACCCTACGGTCAAATTGTTCCAAAACAATTTTTGTAATTTTTTCAATTTTTGTTATTTTTGAAATTTTTGTTAGTTTTGTAATTTTTGTAATTTTTAATACTTTTGTAATTTTTGTCATTTTTGCAATTTTCGTAATTTTCGTAATTTTTGTAGTTTTGGATTTATTGTAATTTTTGTTATTTTTGTAATTTTTGTAATTTTTGTCATTTTTGTCATTTTTGTAATTTAAATAATTTTTGTTATTTTTGTCATTTTTGTAATTTTTGTTATTTTTGTAATTTTTATAATTTTTGTAATTTTTGTTGTTTTTGTAATTTTTGTAATTTTTGTAATTTTTGTAATTTTTGTAATTTTTGTAATTTTTGTAATTTTTGTTATTTTTGTAATTTTTGTAATTTTTGTTATTTTTGTAATTTTTGTAATTTTTGTAATTTTTGTAATTTTTGTAATTTTTGTAATTTTTGTAATTTTTGTAATTTTTGTAATTTTTGTATTTTTTGTATTTTTGTAATTTTTGTAATTTTGGTCATTTTTGTAATTTTTGTTATTTTTGTAATTTTTGTAATTTTTGTAAATGTTGTAATTTTTGTAATTTTTGTAATTTTTGTAATTTTTGTAATTTTTGTAATTTTTGTAATTTTTGTAATTTTTGTAATTTTTGTAATTTTTGTCATTTTAGTCATTTTTGTCATTTTTGTCATTTTTGTCATTTTTGTCATTTTTGTCATTTTTGTCATTTTTGTCATTTTTGTCATTTTTGTCATTTTTGTCATTTTTGTCATTTTTGTCATTTTTGTCATTTTTGTCATTTTTGTCATTTTTGTCATTTTTGTCATTTTTGTCATTTTTGTCATTTTTGTCATTTTTGTCATTTTTGTCATTTTTGTCATTTTTGTCATTTTTGTCATTTTTGTCATTTTTGTCATTTTTGTCATTTTTGTCATTTTTGTCATTTTTGTCATTTTTGTCATTTTTGTCATTTTTGTCATTTTTGTCATTTTTGTCATTTTTGTCATTTTTGTCATTTTTGTCATTTTTGTCATTTTTGTCATTTTTGTCATTTTTGTCATTTTTGTCATTTTTGTCATTTTTGTCATTTTTGTCATTTTTGTCATTTTTGTCATTTTTGTCATTTTTGTCATTTTTGTCATTTTTGTCATTTTTGTCATTTTTGTCATTTTTGTCATTTTTGTCATTTTTGTCATTTTTGTCATTTTTGTCATTTTTGTCATTTTTGTCATTTTTGTCATTTTTGTCATTTTTGTCATTTTTGTCATTTTTGTCATTTTTGTCATTTTTGTCATTTTTGTCATTTTTGTCATTTTTGTCTTTTTTGTCATTTTTGTCATTTTTGTCATTTTTGTCATTTTTGTCATTTTTGTCATTTTTGTCATTTTTGTCATTTTTGTCATTTTTGTCATTTTTGTCATTTTTGTCATTTTTGTCATTTTTGTCATTTTTGTCATTTTTGTCATTTTTGTCATTTTTGACATTTTTGTTATTTTTGTCATTTTTGTCATTTTTGTCATTTTTGTCATTTTTGTCATTTTTGTCATTTTTGTCATTTTTGTCATTTTTGTCATTTTTGTCATTTTTGTCATTTTTGTCATTTTTGTCATTTTTGTCATTTTTGAAATTTTTGTAGTTTTTGTAATTTTTGTAATTTTTGTAATTTTTGTAATTTTTGTAATTTTTGTAATTTTTGTTATTTTTGTAATTTTTGTAATTTTTGTAATTTTTGTAATTTTTAATTTTTGTAATTTTTGTTATTTTTGTAATTTTTGTAATTTTTGTAATTTTTGTAATTTTTGTAATTTCTGTAATTTTTGTAATTTTTGTTATTTTTGTAATTTTTGTAATTTTTGTAATTTTTGAAATTTTTAATTTTTGTAATTTTTGTATTTTTTGTAATTTTTGTAATTTTTGTAATTTTTGTAATTTTTGTAATTTTTGTAATTTTTGTAATTTTTGTAATTTTTGTAATTTTTGTTATTTCTGTAATTTTTGTAATTTTTGTTATTTTTGTAATTTTTGTAATTTTTGTAATTTTTGTAACTTTGAAATTTTTAATTTTTGTTATTTTTGTATTTTTTGTAATTTTTGTAATTTTTGTAATTTTTGTAATTTTTGTAATTTTTGTTATTTTTGTTATTTTTGTAATTTTTGTGATTTTTGTAATTTTTGTAATTTTTGTAATTTTTGTAATTTTTGTAATTTTTGTAATTTTTGTAATTTTTGTCATTTTTGTAATTTTTGTCATTTTTGTAATTTTTGTAATTTTTGTAATTTTTGTAATTTTTGTAATTTTTGTAATTTTTGTAAATTTTGTAATTTTTGTCATTTTTGTATTTTTTTTAATTTTTTTATTTTTTGTAATTTTTGTAAATTTTTTATTTTTTGTAATTTTTGTAATTTTTGAATTTAATGTAATTTTCAAATTTTTTAATTTTTGTCATTTTTGTAATTTTTGTAATTTTTGTGATTTTTGTAATTTTTGTTATTTTTGCCATTTTCTATTTTCTTTGTGGTTTTTTTTATTTATGGTGTTTTTTTTTTTGTCCTTTTTGTAGTGTTTGTAGTTTTGTGTAGTTTTGTGAATTTGAAATTTTTGATTTTTAACGTAATTTTTATAATTATTTTTATTCTTATTATTTCTATCATTTTTGAATTTTTATATTTTTTGTTATTTTTGAAAATTTTGTATTTTTTGTTATTTTCGTTATTTTTATTGTTTTTGTCATTTTTGTCATTTTTGTTATTTTTGTGATTTTTGTTATTTTTGAAACTTTTGTCAGTTTCGTTATTTTCATAAATTTCATAATTTCCGTGATTTTAGTAATGTTTTTGTTAAATCTGTCACTTTAGTCATTTTCATAATTTTTTTCATTATTGTCACTTTTGTCATTTTTGTCATTTTTGTTATTTTTGTTATTTTTGTTAATTTTGTCATTTTTGTAATTTTTGTCATTTTTGTCATTTTTGTCATTTTTGTCATTTTTGTCATTTTTGTCATTTTTGTCATTTTTGTCATTTTTGTCATTTTTGTCATTTTTGTCATTTTTGTCATTTTTGTCATTTTTGTCATTTTTGTCATTTTTGTCATTTTTGTCATTTTTGTCATTTTTGTCATTTTTGTCATTTTTGTCATTTTTGTCATTTTTGTCATTTTTGTCATTTTTGTCATTTTTGTCATTTTTGTCATTTTTGTCATTTTTGTCATTTTTGTCATTTTTGTCATTTTTGTCATTTTTGTCATTTTTGTCATTTTTGTCATTTTTGTCATTTTTGTCTTTTTTGTCATTTTTGTCATTTTTGTCATTTTTGTCATTTTTGTCATTTTTGTCATTTTTGTCATTTTTGTCATTTTTGTCATTTTTGTCATTTTTGTCATTTTTGTCATTTTTGTCATTTTTGTCATTTTTGTCATTTTTGTCATTTTTGTCATTTTTGTCATTTTTGTCATTTTTGTCATTTTTGTCATTTTTGTCATTTTTGTCATTTTTGTCATTTTTGTCATTTTTGTCATTTTTGTCATTTTTGTCATTTTTGTCATTTTTGTCATTTTTGTCATTTTTGTCATTTTTGTCATTTTTGTCATTTTTGTCATTTTTGTCATTTTTGTCATTTTTGTCATTTTTGTCATTTTTGTCATTTTTGTCATTTTTGTCATTTTTGTCATTTTTGTCATTTTTGTCATTTTTGTCATTTTTGTCATTTTTGTCATTTTTGTCATTTTTGTCATTTTTGTCATTTTTGTCATTTTTGTCATTTTTGTCATTTTTGTCATTTTTGTCATTTTTGTCATTTTTGTCATTTTTGTCATTTTTGTCATTTTTGTCATTTTTGTCATTTTTGTCATTTTTGTCATTTTTGTCATTTTTGTCATTTTTGTCATTTTTGTCATTTTTGTCATTTTTGTCATTTTTGTCATTCTTGTCATTTTTGTCATTTTTGTCATTTTTGTCATTTTTGTCATTTTTGTCATTTTTGTCATTTTTGTCATTTTTGTCATTTTTGTCATTTTTGTCATTTTTGTCATTTTTATCATTTTTGTCATTTTTGTCATTTTTGTCATTTTTGTCATTTTTGTCATTTTTGTCATTTTTGTCATTTTTGTCATTTTTGTCATTTTTGTCATTTTTGTCATTTTTGTCATTTTTGTCATTTTTGTCATTTTTGTCATTTTTGTCATTTTTGTCATTTTTGTCATTTTTGTCATTTTTGTCATTTTTGTCATTTTTGTCATTTTTGTCATTTTTGTCATTTTTGTCATTTTTGTCATTTTTGTCATTTTTGTCATTTTTGTCATTTTTGTCATTTTTGTCATTTTTGTCATTTTTGTCATTTTTGTCATTTTTGTCATTTTTGTCATTTTTGTCATTTTTGTCATTTTTGTCATTTTTGTCATTTTTGTCATTTTTGTCATTTTTGTCATTTTTGTCATTTTTGTCATTTTTGTCATTTTTGTCATTTTTGTCATTTTTGTCATTTTTGTCATTTTTGTCATTTTTGTCATTTTTGTCATTTTTGTCATTTTTGTCATTTTTGTCATTTTTGTCATTTTTGTCATTTTTGTCATTTTTGTCATTTTTGTCATTTTTGTCATTTTTGTCATTTTTGTCATTTTTGTCATTTTTGTCATTTTTGTCATTTTTGTCATTTTTGTCATTTTTGTCATTTTTGTCATTTTTGTCATTTTTGTCATTTTTGTCATTTTTGTCATTTTTGTCATTTTTGTCATTTTTGTCATTTTTGTCATTTTTGTCATTTTTGTCATTTTTGTCATTTTTGTCATTTTTGTCATTTTTGTCATTTTTGTCATTTTTGTCATTTTTGTCATTTTTGTCATTTTTGTCATTTTTGTCATTTTTGTCATTTTTGTCATTTTTGTCATTTTTGTCATTTTTGTCATTTTTGTCATTTTTGTCATTTTTGTCATTTTTGTCATTTTTGTCATTTTTGTCATTTTTGTCATTTTTGTCATTTTTGTCATTTTTGTCATTTTTGTCATTTTTGTCATTTTTGTCATTTTTGTCATTTTTGTCATTTTTGTCATTCTTGTCATTTTTGTCATTTTTGTCATTTTTGTCATTTTTGTCATTTTTGTCATTTTTGTCATTTTTGTCATTTTTGTCATTTTTGTCATTTTTGTCATTTTTGTCATTTTTATCATTTTTGTCATTTTTGTCATTTTTGTCATTTTTGTCATTTTTGTCATTTTTGTCATTTTTGTCATTTTTGTCATTTTTGTCATTTTTGTCATTTTTGTCATTTTTGTCATTTTTGTCATTTTTGTCATTTTTGTCATTTTTGTCATTTTTGTCATTTTTGTCATTTTTGTCATTTTTGTCATTTTTGTCATTTTTGTCATTTTTGTCATTTTTGTCATTTTTGTCATTTTTGTCATTTTTGTCATTTTTGTCATTTTTGTCATTTTTGTCATTTTTGTCATTTTTGTCATTTTTGTCATTTTTGTCATTTTTGTCATTTTTGTCATTTTTGTCATTTTTGTCATTTTTGTCATTTTTGTCATTTTTGTCATTTTTGTCATTTTTGTCATTTTTGTCATTTTTGTCATTTTTGTCATTTTTGTCATTTTTGTCATTTTTGTCATTTTTGTCATTTTTGTCATTTTTGTCATTTTTGTCATTTTTGTCATTTTTGTCATTTTTGTCATTTTTGTCATTTTTGTCATTTTTGTCATTTTTGTCATTTTTGTCATTTTTGTCATTTTTGTCATTTTTGTCATTTTTGTCATTTTTTTTTTCCTTTTTTGTCATTTATGCACTGCTGAAATTTATGTCACTTCAGCTTTCTTGGACGATATGCGATTTTTTTCTGGCATTCTATAGGGGAGAATGAGGATACTTGATCCCTGGGGATACTTGATTCCTTAGCTATATCTCGAAACTGGAATGTCTTACAAAGATCAAATGTTCTAGAAAAATGTGCCAAAATGAGCAAAATAACAATGCTTGTAGTTTAAAATTTTTTAACAAAATAATTGTTTCAGTAATTGAACTTTGTTTGAAAAATTTCACAAAATGTAACTTGAAGATCTTTTTTCATCACTTTAAAATGTTCCTTACATGGGAAAATTATGAAAAAAATATTTGTTCCAATATATCAATCGTTAGAGCATAAAATGAACTTCATAATGCCATATTTTCAAAGCAATGGAAAACTCTCAACTTTTTTCAGAAAAAGTTTTCTAAAATGTTGATTATGGGTACAATTGATCCCCTAGAGTTGGGTACAATTGATCCCCCTTCCAAACGGCATATTCTTCTTCTGAATTGATCGTTATGATTGCTGATTACGAAATTACTAATATTTATCCAAAAACTAATATTTATCAAACAATTGTCTGAAGAAAAGAGCAAAAATAATTAATTTTCTCTTAATTATAAAAAATAGCGCCTTTAAGTATGCAATGTTATAAGCGTTGAGACAGAGTTATAGAATTTTTTTTCTTATGTCTGCTATAAATTGAGAAATAAGAAAAAACATGACCAAAATAGTCAATTAACATTCTATCTTGGGGTTTTGTTTGATTTTTATACAAGGATTAGAGCTTCCTGAATAAAAGATCAAGTCTCCTTCAATAGGGGATCAAGTCTCCCCTAACTTCAGAAAAATCGCAATTTTTTTACTCCCACGAAAATGCTTCTAGTTCATCAATGGGTTCAAGTATCGTTCTAATTTTTGGAGCATAGAAACTTGAAGTTAAAAGCTGTCAGAAAATGTCAAAGACGGCGACTTGCTAAATTTTTCCAAAAATATATGGTGAAAATAAGAAAAGGGGATCAAGTATCCCCACTCTCCCCTACAGTTTTTTCCAAAGCATTTTCGGTTTTTTTTCCTTTTATAACGGTGAACTGAAGTACTTTAGCTGAATATCATCTTAAAAACTTATTTAAGTTTAATAATGAGGTTTCCAAAACTATATATTTCTTATAAATCAGTCAGGAAACAAGAGAGATATATATTGGTTTTAGTCAGGAGTGTCAAATTGACACTCCAGGGACTGTAACGAGTAAAAATTTCAGGGACGGGTGAAGGTTATAAAGGGTTCATGATCCATAAGTGTCCTTTTATCATCATTATATCACCGAGGCTACCATTTAATTTATGTAAAATAAAACTAATCTACAAAAGGCTTAATCAAACTGTTTCCAAATTGAATCGATTCTATACTGGATGATATTTGAGACGTTCCTAAGCTTTAACATTTTAATTCAATCATCTCCCATTGGAGATGAGTTCCTCATACGATGTTTGAGAACCTTCTATTCAGCGATACATTCTTACTAAAGGTAAACCCGAGAAACAACGCCCATCAATCAAAATTTTCCCGGTGTCCCATGTAGATATCATTTAATTATGGCTTCCATGATGATGCAAATTAATTACCGGTTCCACGATGCAAAACCAATTACCCCTTTTGGTATCATTCAATGTTTGCAATTGGCGGCCACGGCAGTAGCAATTCGTTGGCTGGCATATTGTTTTCCAGTCAGAGTGTCCAAACAAATCTCGACCTAATTTGTGTACGCAAGTAATTTCAATTGCCACTGCCATGCGCTAATGACATTCATGGTCCTCTACACAGCCTTTATTAACCCAGAACGCATCGGTTATTCCGGAACTGTAATTGAAATCGGTAAACCGAAAATTGGCCTCGCCAAATCTGACCGCCCCGTGACCCTTTCTCGCTTTGGGCCTCGCTCGAGTGTCATTTCTAACACCCACACACCCCTTTTGATAGTGTTTACAGTTGTAGGGGTTTGTCAATGACATCGGGAATGATCCTTTAGTGGGCTCCTCCGTAACTTATTCATAAATATGTAGGTCGTTACAAATACCGCAACTAACTAGAATCTTTTCATTTTGGAACTGTTTATCGTTTTTCCTGTCCTCATAAGGCAATTCAAATGTCTCAATTTGAAGAATTTTAGCACCAGAAAATGGAATAATTAATTCGAGAGTTGAACGAATTTGGCACACAAAGTTAAATTTCCGCATATACTTACAAACAAAGTCGAAACATAGATATTCACAGCGCGATTCCATTACTTCCGTAAAATTATCCCTCTTAATCGATGAATAATTGCTACCCCGGCAGTGATGCAGCTTCCGCAAATAGTTTGTTCTGCACAGACTATGCTAATGAGTAATTTTAGTGATAAACCTCAATTGGAGGATGGTAGTTTCAATTTTCAGCAAATAAATAGAGCGCTGAGCCGGGGATTTGCTTCCTACTTATATTTATAGCCCTTCCGGGGTTTCATATTTGCATTAGCCAGTTGGTAATGCGGATAGTTTAAATGTTTGATTCGAATTCAACCGTGTCGAGTAAATTGTTCGAGTCATTTTTGCCGACCGGTCATTTTATGTGATTTATTCAGCTTATTGAGGATACACGGAGAAAAAAGTATATTTTCATCAACAATATTTCGGCTATATTCATTCATATTGATGATTGATACTCGACCATCTATTTTTAACAATATTCTCTATGATTGGTTTTATACATTTAAAAATCAATATGATAGGTTTAACTACAATTGTATGATTGATTCAATCATAAATATAGTAAATTATTGTATTATGAATTATTTTTTACTCCCCTATTTTGATTTTCATCCTCTCTTTAATAATCAGTTATTTTCTGAGTTACTATCGGTAACCGTCAAACAATCTTCATTTGCTTCTAATGAAAACATTGCGCGTAGACGGCGTCGAATTCTTCGACATCTACTCGACTCGCTGACGATCATGCTTCGCCGCGAACGGTTCATGAAGGAATACGATTTAATTCTTGGAACGCAAGAGATGCCCAAAAACCAAATTTATGCGAATGTTGGCTAATTTTCCCCTCAAGGTGTGTTCATTAATTTATTAAATATCGGTCTGAGTCTTTTTCACAGGAGTTGATCCCTAGTAGCATTCTTCTGTAAAGGTCTGATTCTGGGCATGAATCAACAGCATCGTCATCAACTCGCGCCAAATCAACTCGCAAACGAATTCATTCAGTAAGAAAGCGAATGATTGCTGGAGTAAACAATGACTGAAAATCGGAAAGAGAAAATCAACAAGGAACGCTAGGCAACACTAACAGAACGAAAATTCACAGTACATGGTTCACTAAGACGGCGTTCTTATGTTGTATGTTTTGATTCGTTCGCGCGTTAATGCTCAACAGCATCGTTACTGTGGTTGCGTCGGTAATGATTGGAAATCAAAGCGAATATCAGTAAGCCAGGTTTAAACATATATTTGATATTTCTTTGTCCATCAGAACACATCTAAAGTCTGTTTCACATAGAATCTGGTCGAATCTTTTCATTTACTGCAGCGCCCCTAGTTGTCACATCGCGAATCTATTGACAGTGTTTTGATCCGGATGGTTGTTTTACTTGGTCGGGATGCGACCAGATCGAACTGAACGCCATCAGCAGTTTTTCGAGACACTTTAGTTTAATGTACTAATATTTTCAACTTTGGACAAAATCTGTAAAACTTATTAACCAGAATTGATAGTTTTTAATCCAAGGAACACATCCCAGTGGATAAATTTACTTGTTTTGGTCTCTCAAACGAATGACATGAGTTTCAAAATCTGCAATATTAAATTTTTCTCATGGCGTTCAGTTCGGTCTGGTCGAAGCCAGGCCACTTAGTGGTGAAAATTTCATCAAGATTGAAGCAGTCAGTCAAAAGTTATCGACCAATGAACGCGAAAGGCGAGATAAAATTCTGCACACTCACGTAGAGAAACCGACGTGGTCAGGGGTAAAGATCGCAAAATTCCTGAAATATAAAAAATCGACTGTAAATTCGATGCTGCAACGTTACCGGGAGACCTTTACGGTGGATCGAGCAAAACAAACTAGGCGTAAAAGTGGAATATATGACCGGAAGCTGCTAGCAAAGGTAATTCGATCAGTTCACAATAATCCTGGAAACTCCTTGCGTGATTTGGCTAAAAAGTTCAAGACGAATCACAGTACAGCTCGACGAATTTGTTTGCGAGAAGGCTTGCGGTCGTATCATGCAAGCAAACACCCCAAGAGGACGCGGAAACAAAGCCTGGTTTCCCAAAACCAGTTCAAGAAAGTTGTACGAGAAATTGTAAGTACAACGGATGCATTATGATGGACGACGAAACTTACGTCAAAATGGATGTTGGACAAATACCCGGTAACAAATTTTACCTTGCGAAGCGTAAAGGGAACACAGTAAACGAAAATTACCGAGTTCGGTATTTTTTTTACCGAAATCCTAACATGTGTAAATCTTTAAACTTTTCGGTAATTTTTTCGGTAAAAAATAAACAAACATCGGTAAATGCAGAGACGATTTACCGATGTTCGTTTGTTTTTTACCGAAAAAATTACCGAACAGTTTAACGATTTACACATGTTAGGATTTCGGTAAAAAAATTACCGAACTCGGTAATTTTCGTTTACTGTGAATGTTGCGGGTAGATTCAAGTTTGTTTTCGCAGATAAATTTGTTCGTAGGTTGATGATTTGGCAAGGGATCTGTAGTTGTGGGAAGAAGACTAAGATTTTCATCAGAGGGGGCACAATGAATGGAAATGTTTACAAAGAAGAATGTCTCCAGAAGAGGGTTTTGCTAATAATTCGGTCCCACAAAGGTCCGGTGAAGTTCTGGCCGGACCTGGCAAGCTGCCACTACAGCCGGGATGTCGTTCAGTGGTATAAGGAGAACAACATCGAATTTGTTGAAAAAAGTATCAATCCACCAAACTGTCCGGATTTTCGTCCCATCGAGAAATATAGGGCAATAGTTAAGGTCAGACTGAAGAAATGTGGCAGAACCATTTTTTTTTTTGTTTCGATTATAGTCGTTTTACCATCTTTATGGCATTCGCGACTTTATCAACGTTGCAGTTGGCGGATTGTTATTGAAAAACTTATCCGGTACAACTGTGTTCGATATTTACTCTTGGGCTCGAACTCGCGGACATCGGCTCAGGAGACAACAGACTTGCCAACTGTCTGCCACAGTGGCAGAACCATGAAAAAACCCGCTCAAACGGAAACGTGGTGGAACAAGATGGCAAATGAGGCTCCCAGCTGTACTGTGCAGAAAGTGATGGGTGGTATCACAAAAAAAGATCGAAAATTCATCCAAAAAAGCTGACGAATGATTTTTATGTATTTTATCCTTAAAGTGCAATAAAAACCCTACAAAATGACATTTTTACTTTTGTTGTGCGTTATATCTTTGCGGAGAAATAATCAATTTTATCCGACCAGATTCTATGTGAAACAGACTTTAACACATTGCGTGAAAATCGGTTGCACAGATTACGATCTAGGAAACTGCTCACTATTAGTTATTTACGTGGAGTTTACTAGTCAGGCATTTTTTTTTTGCTTGCCGGAAATGGATTTATTGCATTATATAAGGGGTCTGCATTCAGTTATCCCCAATAACCATAGTCTTTTTTACCATATTTAAGAACAAGGGTTCCACTCTGATACTTGGTTTGAACTTGGTGTTGGTTCTAGAGTGGCTCCTTATACTTCTTAACAGTTAGCACGCCTACCCTATTCAGAAAATATAAAGATTAGGAAACGAACGCGACTTATGCTGTGCGCATAAAATCTCTTAGCCCGTGGGAATCGTTATGCTTAATCATTCGCATAACATTCCGATGCTAAGCAATAAAAGGGCAGTCAGGAGAAAATACGCCGTTCAGTCCATCGTATAATCGTTCTCGTTTAGTTCGTTCGTTTAGTGTAAATCCTCTTGAAGAATAAAAGTGAAGAACATTCTTACTCAAGTTTAGTGATTGAATGAAATTCAATGAATTGTAAATCTTCTTGAAGAATAAAGGGAAGAACATTCTAACTCAAGTTGTAAACCCCTTGAAGAATAGAACAAAACTCAATAGTGTAAAACCCCTCGGAAAATAAAAGTGATAAATAAAACTCTATAATCGAGTTATATTCACGGTAAAACATCCGAAAGCCATAGCAGACATCAGCATTTAAGAACATTCCTAACTTAACCGTTTGGTCTTTATGAATGGAATGACTGTTTTGGTTCATTTTTTTAAGGATTTTTTAACGGCTACCAGTCTCGGATTTTTAAGTTAAAACGACTGTTTTTTACTCCAACGTTTCGATCCTTATTGGATCTTCATCAGGGGCTAAAATTTATTGCTAATTTAGTGAAAATCGACTTCGAATTTTTTTGATGCTTACCGATAAAGTGTCTTTTTTTGTTAAGTTTGATTCGGCTTATCTTGAACTGCTGTCATTGAGTTTCCGTGTTGGATTATTTGCTATGGAAGAGAACGAAATAAAATGTTATAAATCTCTCACATATAGTGATGGCTTAACAGCACAAATAACAAAAAGATTAGGTCCAGATTTTAAACATATTAAAATCGCTAATGATGTGTACAAGATTGAATGCAATGCACAGTGGTGCAGAACATCAATCTAGCTGTACGAAATTAATAGCGCCCAGGGATGAAGAGGTAGACATTTGATGTCTTCAGCAACATTGTTCAGTTTTACAAGAAGCATATTCAAGTATTAAAATTTTCACCGAGGGGTCCACCGATAGCGAGATAAAAATGCTAACTTTTTTGTTTTTCAAATTAGGGCTTTGATGTCTTCGACAAAGTTGTTCATCTGATCAAAATACATAAGTTTGTTGAATATGTCAAAGTCCTATCACATCACCCTCAGGAATTACAGTCAAAGTAAAAAAAATCTATTGAAAAAACAGTTTTTTGAACCTGTCACGTTGTAGGTTGGATAAAATTGTTCGCTGTCTTTGAAACAAAGTTGTAACAAGCCACGATCTACATTTGTCTCATACATTATGATGGGTTTAGAAGTTGCTGAAGCTCTATAGAAAGCATTTAGTGTATTTTATTGGCAATTTTGGAAGGCTCGTCCATCGAAAAGTGCACATTTTCGCAACACCCCCTTTTTTGTGATTTTTTTTGATGATAAGTGGAACCATTTCCATTAGAAATTAGTACGGAAATCGGTGGAACTAGTAGAGATTTGAATTGTTGAAAATACGCATTTTATGAAAAAGTTACCTATTTTACTTATAGAAAAAAACGTTAAAACATTTAATTGATTAATTATATGTTGCAGTTTTCTTTAATATGTTTTGTTTTATTAAAAAGCATTTAAATTCTATTCAAATTTATGACTCAACGAAAAGACAAAAGCGAATTGCTTGTAAGATTGGTTACTTGGATACAGTTACTTGGAACCAGTTGAAGCAGTTATATTGTAATGAGAAAATTCTATTATTCATTTAAATAATATCAAAAACTAATTTAGTGCTCTACAAATTTAACAGATAAGTTCCATTTGTTTTTTTTTTTTTGGTTTAAATGATTTAAAAAATCAAATTTCAATGTCTTTAATCAAACCAACTATATAAAAGAAAACTGTAACACTTTATTAATCAATTAAATGTCTTAACGTTTTTTTTCTATAGTAGAATAGGTAACTTTTTCATAAAATGTCGATTTTCAATCATTAAAATCTCTACTAGTTCCACCGATTTCCGCACTAATTTCTAATGGAAATGGTTCCGCTTATCATCAAAAATAATCACAAAAAAGGGGGTGTTGCGAAAATGTGCACTTTTCGATGGACGAGCCTACCAAAATTACCAATAAAATACACTAAATACTTTCTATAGAGCTTCAGCAACTTCTAAACCCATCATAATGTATGAGACAAATGTAGATCGTGGCTTGTTACAACTTTGTTTCAAAGACAGCGAACAATTTTATCCAACCTACAACGTGACAGGTTCAAAAAACTGTTTTTTCAATAGATTTTTTTTACTTTGACTGTAATTCCTGAGGGTGGTGTGATAGGACTTTGACATATTCAACAAACTTATGTATTTTGATCAGATGAACAACTTTGTCGAAGACATCAAAGCCCTAATTTGAAAAACAAAAAAGTTAGCATTTTTATCTCGCTATCGGTGGACCCCTCGGTAAAAATTTTAATACTAGAATATGCTCCTTGTAAAACTGAACAATGCTGCTAAAGACATCAAATGTCTACCTCTTCATTCCTGGGCGCTATTAATTTCGTACAGCTAGATTGATGTTCTGCACCACTGTGCAATGGTAACTCAGACCAAAGCGAAAATTCAATCAGCTTTGAACGGAAATTTAACGCCTGCTATATTGGATGTACTATAGCAAAACTGAAACAACGGATATCACAACATAGAACATAAACGAATGAGCTAAAACGACTGTGGGACAGAGGATGCACCGACCAGGATTACGAAATATCAACTTCGAGGCAGCAAACAGCATTTTTGGAACATGAAGCAGCTATGCACCACCTGTTCAACATCGATAAGGCCAAAATCATCTACAGGGGAGACAATCAAAACAAAATCATGATGCTGGAAAGCTGCCACATCAAAACAACGTCATCATCAGTTTACATTTAAAAGGATTCAGATATTTTACACTCAACATCCACAAACATTTTTCATTGTTCAGAAAAAATCAAAGCAAAACAAAATACTAAGGATCAGAACACAACATCACAAACATTAAATTACACCAA
Source organism: Uranotaenia lowii (assembly GCF_029784155.1). Lineage (NCBI taxonomy): Eukaryota > Metazoa > Arthropoda > Insecta > Diptera > Culicidae > Uranotaenia > Uranotaenia lowii. Next base: position 314,422,125 of record NC_073693.1, read on the forward strand.
CACAAATTAGTGAACGCTATCTTCAAAAACACATCGATAATCAAAACAGACCACAGTGCAAAGTTCCGATGCAGAAAATTGTAAAACTCCCAATTTTCAATAGACAAACGAATATTCTACAAAAATTCGTCAACAGTAAGTCTCACCAAACTTTATAATACATAAAACAAAAAATTATAACCAACATAATCCAACACAGAAACATAATGACAGCAGTTCAAGATAAGCCGAATCAAACTAAACAAGAAAACGACACTTTATCGGTAAGCATCAAAAAAATTCAAAGTCGATTTTCACTAAATTAGCAATAAATTTTAGCACCCCATGAAGATCCAATAAGGATCGAAACGTTGGAGTAAAAAACAGTCGATTTAACTTAAAAATCCGAGACTGATATCCGTTAAAAAATCCTTAAAAAATTAACCATTTGGTCAAAAAAATCAGAAAAAAATCGACAGTTCATGAGACAGTCGAGAATTTTCGAGGCGCAAAATGCGTAAAAGGCGAAAATTTGTTCAAAATTATTTTTACCATGTCTTTTTGCATCGTAAATATCTCAAACACACGTTAACTTAAAATTTGCAAAAATAGACAAGATAGTCCTTTTCATAACCAACTCAACGCTGCAGTCGAATAAAAAAAATAATTTAAATAAAAACAGTTTTAAATATTTTTTTATTTTTTTGATAAATTTTACCTTAATTAAGCATCGCAATGAACTAAAGCAATAATAAAACGACGAAAATTCGACTTTTCTACGAGTAATGCGGATGTTTGCTTTGAAAAAGGTCTTAAAATATGTGAATTTGTATTGAAAATTCACCAACTTTATTAAATCATTTGGCAAGGAACCCACGAGAACCCACCGACATTTTTTACATGCATTTAGATTATAATCAAAACTGTCACTTCTAGAAAAATGAGGTACGCCAAACTGCTCGCAAGAAAGTTATTGCAATTTGAAAAATGTATAATTTTAACCAATTTTTTGCGATTTTGACAGAATAAATCTGCAAAACGAAAAAGTTTTCCCCTATAGTATCTCATTTAAGTCAATTCAAATCGAATACTGTGGAAATTTGAGGTATTGTTTAGCTAAACACAAAAATAGGTGAAAAAACCATTTTTTGCAAGTTTTCCTTAAATTATTATTATTGCAAGGTGAGCACACAACATAGAGCTTAACAATGTTCTACAAAGTTGTAAAAGATATGATGAACAACTTTGTAGAAGAAACCATGCCTCTATCTTGCTTCTGTTAAAAGTTAGATTTTGGCGCCACCTTGCGGAGAAAAATAACACTAATTCAAATCCATCAATAGATAGCGCAAATATAGTCGAGTAACTTTGTCGAAGACACTGATGAGCTACAATTAAGCCTCTGGCCTGCAGTCAATTTTGACCGCAAAAGTGTGGTTCCTGGCCCACTGTGCGCTGCTAAAGGTTGCGCTGAATTTTTAGTTGTTATTACATTATTTTATAATTCAATTTGAACATCATTAAAAATCAACCCCTTCGAATGAAAGGAGCAACTTGAGTTTCGAATTGCAATACAAAGAAGAATTTCTTTTTATTAAATAATCTTACATGTTTATAAAATCTGATATAAATATTTTTTTCCAATCATTGTTTGTTACTTATCTGAAATTCAAACTCTGTACTTATTTTGTTATAGGTAACTTAACTATGCAGAAATACATGTAAACTTGTTTCAAATTCTTCTCCCTGGCGAAATTTGGTTCCATTTGCTTGATCAGTTTACAAATCGTTGAAAATAAATATGTGTCGACTTGTTAAATAATCATGAAATTGCTCGTACCCAAATCCCCTCTATGCGAAATTTGCTCGATCATTTTTTTTGTAAATAAGAAAACGAAATGTGGGTGCGTCCCTCTCCATTTCCTATCCCACTGAAAAAAGACAGAAGTCTCAATAACTCATATCTTGTTTCCACTTACTTGTACACGTTAAGTTTGACCCCATTTCCTTATAAAGTTATCGAGTTATGGAAAAATGTACGAGAACCCTCTTTTTCTTTCATATCTTCCCACTGGAATGCGAGAATTCTCAAATAAACATAGAAACATTTCTTGATCCCAAGTATCCTCCTATTAGTTAACCTATATGTAGGAGAAGTGACGCACAGAAGTACGCAATGAGAAAAGTTTTTTCAAAACCGGTTTTTCTCTCTTAAATGCTTAAACATTTGAATTTACTATTGAAATTTTGATTTAAAAAAAACCCAATGAATAAAGTTCCAAACTTCCATTCGAATTAAAAAAAATAAACATTGAGAATTCAGGATACTTCTCGTGTAAGACTCAGACGTTGAGATATTAGTTTAAAGGTTTGATGTATATCCAGAAGCAACAAATCAAAAGAATTGGAATTTCAAACAGAATTGAGATTTTAAACTTTGGATTCTGAATTCATTGGATGATTTGTTTTGGAACAAAAACATGGAGTCGAAAGAAACATTAAAAATTCCTAAGTCGATTAATGTGAGCTTTTCATAAAACTAAATTATGTACCTTAAAAAGACTTCCTGTATCAGAAAAACTACACATTTGACAAATGATATTTGAATTATTTTTTTTAATTGTTTTCCTAATTTAAATTGATTTTCGCCTAAGCTTTTCACCAATACCTGACATTCAAAAGTTTCGCCATCGTAAACGAGTGCCAAATCTTCCAATCTTATGGAACATTAAAACGCAAAGTGTCCTCATCATCGCCACCGATTCGAAAGGAAGTTTATCAAAAACCGCAAATATTTTCCCGGATGAACCCGGGTTTCCGCAGAAGTTTGCAATCCGGCTTCCAACATGCTGCTGGGGCACCATAAGTGGATATCGGGATCCATTGGGAAATGATTCGCATAATCAGTTTTTCATATAAATGAGGTGGCATAGTTTCATTGTAACCTGAGAATTTTTTTCTTTTAGTTTTCCATCCCTTCATTTTCTTGAATGTTTGATAACTTTCATTATTTACCTAAAATTTCCTATTTTTTTTTATTCCTTGAGCATTGAGAGTTTTCGTGCAATAACTGTTATGTCAATGATCCCTTATATGAACCGGTAGGCACCAAAAGCTTACCAAAAATCGAACCTCGTCGTCATCAGGCAACAGCATGTGTGTGGTGTGGCATATCAGCAGCGGCAGCTTTCGGCGGGATAATTTATACCGCGCCGTAACCGAGTAAAAGCAAAAGCAGCAGCAGTAGCAGCAATGTGGTGCAGTTTCCAGTCACAGAAACCGCTGTTAATTTTCCGGATTCGGAAAATACATACCGGCAAAATTTCAACCCAGTTCGATAATAACGGTTCGTTTTTGGTACTGCTGCCTGTATTCAGTTCGATGGGGGAAGCTAGAGTTCTGAGGAAGTTCTTCTCACCCCGAGCAAGAGCTCAAGCCAGGACAGGACGCTTGCTTCTGATGATTCCGCCAAGCCTAGCAGGATCTTTGCTCAGCTGATGCTGTGGTTGAGGCAGATCCGTTTGGTTTGTTAAGAGCCCATCAGAACCGCTGTCAGGATCAGGTCAGGTTACCAGTTTCGAGGAAAAAATTGAACTTTCAAAGATTTTGTATGACTGTGTTTTTGAAAGATTTGAAATATTTTTTTTGATGAGAAGTCTCGAGAGAGCTGGGGTAAATTTCGATCAACGGTAATGACATTGCAGATGATAAAATAGGTATTTTGTGCGAGAACCTGGAAGAATCCTAATAAAAACGGAATTCAGTTATTAAACGGCTCTAGGTATATACGATAATAATAAAACATCCTGTGAAAAAAATTACCTTCTGAAAACCCTAAACACAAATTTAAACTCTGAAAAGCCGACGACAGATGCTGGTGATGATTTTGGGTTCATCGAAAACCACCAGGCAGTTCCAGCCAACTGCCAGAGACTGCCAAAGTTTCCGAGAGGTGGAGTGCCACTAAAATTTCAAGTTGTTTCAATACGCACGACGGAGTTTCCTAAAACGACACCAACCGGAAGAGGATGCTCTCGGGCGCCCAATGTTTCATCTATCAAGTGCAGTTCGATTGAAGTTGATTCGAACTTTATCTCCAATGGCGATTGACGATGACTACTTCTAGTAGTGGGTGACATTTATGAGTACCAGCCAGCCTTTTGCCGGTTCACACAATCTCATCATCACCGGACATTGACGCAGGGACCAACTTTTACGCGATTTGTAGGCTTTATATCAAAATATATGACGTCACATTGTCATCGGCATCACGGGAAAGTCAGCTCAGCTCGCCCCAGTTTGCTGCTGTGGCATGAATTTTAATGAACGTTATTTTGAATGTTTAATTGAGAATCCGATTATCGCTGCTAGTTGCCCTGGTGATGTTCTGGTGATGAAGGGACCGAAAAGCCACTCCTGGAGGAAGACGAGAAGTTGGGGAAGTTGAATTGACATTAGTCGAGAGAGAGGTCTTGATGAAATGTGATGTTGGCTCTAATGAATGTCATTACGCGTTCGTCGGTTGTTTGAGGGTGTTAATTTTTGAAGCTTGTTTTAGCGGCGGATCAATATCTGCTAACAAGCGAACATGGATAGTCTCTATCGGTTTAATGTTTAGCACACTGATGCTTGCTGAATGAATAAACGGTCCGAAATTTTGGCTGGCTGGTGGGAATTTAAGACAACTTTTGAATTACGATGAAACATTCAGCTGGTGAGACCAACAATTTTCTGCTTCATTTAAAATGTACATATCTACATGCATATAATAGTAATAATAATATATTAGTTTCCCTCAATATTCTACCAAGTTACTCAAAAAAAGTGAACAGCACGTTTATTAAAATTTCAAAAGAGAATGATAGAAATTAGAGGCTTTTATTTGAAATTTTCAGTTTTCTCGGAATTTGGTAGCTTACATTATAAAGTAACAAAGCTAACAGCCGTTAGTTCTTTTTTTTTTAAATAAAAATCTTGTTAACATCCAACATCAAATAACTTGTAAAATACCCATACAGTTTTTAAGAAATTGCATATTTCAAACACTTAGGAAAATGTACCCGCCCTTGGCACCTCAGGCATGGTTAACCCCTTTTTTCAACATTCTAACCTTCCTGTTGAGTGCACCTTTGAACATCCTTTGAAGAATTTGCTTGCTAACTTGCTTAGAGTTCAACAAAAATATGTTTTCTCTATGGAACTTTCATTAATGTGAGCAAAATGTATGCAAAGTACTCACTGCGTGCTCCAATTACTTGGCCGCCGTACCAATTGTTTGCCGTTTCGATGATTCGATTCTTGGCCACCAGCAATGTGCAATAGATCTTTACCAACAATGCTCAATATGCAGTTTACAGTATCGTTGGCTATTCTGAATACGAAAGAATGACGTCAGCTGAGCATAAAGTTCTATGCAACGATTGAACACCGGGCTTCACTCATACAACAAAAAGGCTTTTGAAAACATTGATAAAATTTGGATGGAAAGGAAGCAAAAAATAAGTTTTCATTTAAAAAAGGCGGTAGTCTAGAATTTCAATTTTTTTTATTTTTAAAACATTAAACTTTTTACTCATTTAAACAAAGTTATGATTATAAACTCCTCAAGTTGTTTCAGAATGTTTGTGTATGAACAAAAATCATTGGTTTCTGAATGACAACCAAACCTTCATCAGGGGGACCGATTCAGAAACGAATTATGTCCGCGAGTGGTTTGAACTTTCTCTCGAATATTAAATCCCTTTGATGAAATCTAAACTAACATATTACGTAAGCAAATTTTTTAAACTGAACACTTCAAAAAATTTCTCCAATATGTAACAGTAAGTTACTTATGAAGGAATGATAAAATCTGAATAATGCTTATCAATCCAGGAAAAGTATTTCAGATGGCATGGGCTTATCTAGACTAGCCCAGGTTTTTAACGTAGAGTTTTAAAAAAAGTTGGTGTGGTTCAGCTGCCAGAGTATTGAGGTAAAATATCTGTATCTGTCTCCGATTGATTCACATTCCTCTAAATTTTTGGAAGAGATTTCACAGTTCATCATTTTTGCGAAGTTTTTTGAGACAATGTCATCAAAATAAAAATCAAATACGACTTGAACGGAAGTAATATTAAAAGGTTTGAGCCGTGTCAAATAAACGAATTGTTAAAAAACGACTTGAACGTGGTTGTTGTGAAAGTGGTATTGTAACGTTGAATTGAAATATCTTATTTTGAACTTTTCTCATCGATTGGATTTTTCCAAATATTGGAAAAATTGCTTAGATTATCTCAGTTTTTTTTTTAATTTCCTGACTTGAATGCTAAGTGGACAAATTCAGGTATGCTAAGCCTAACGACAGATTCATTTACGACATTTCTATTGTTCTGTGCATCCTGATGTGTTGTCATTTAACAAGCATTGTTTAAATTATTCCTTTTGAGTTTTTATAGACCATAAGTTGATAGTAAAATACTCTAGGAGTTTTAATTTCACTTAGTTTTATTTATTTCGAACCACTGTGTTCTGTAGGATATCACGTGGCATTTGCTCGGCAGACTGCAATGCAAATGCTGTTCGCAAGCATACCAATGTACCTTCAATTCATGGTTCCCAAATAGCGATTTTTGCATTTTCAATGCTTGGATATGACTTTTAGTTAGTCGAATCACCTATGTTCTCCCACTTATTTCGAAGCTTAAGTTGATAGAAACGGTCTTATTATACAACCCAATAAATATGAAAACATTTCTGCGTAGTTTCTAAATTAATTTTTAGGGAAAACATCAGCCCAAAAATACCTCTTTAATGAACATGTTTTTTTCCAGCTTCCAACACTGGTGTATTCCGATTGAAGTTGCATGCCAAGAAAAGGAACAAAATTAGTTTTAAATTTTTATTCAAAACCTAAATAAATATTCATCCTTTTGTCTTTCTGATATTTTTTTATTTTATTCCGTGTTTATCTGTAGGCATGAGTATTTATTGCAAAATTTTCAAATGAATATCCGCGTTTGAAATCGCATGTGAATTTAACAGTTGCACTAGAAAGGTAAGTTCATCTGATTTTTATACGGTGATTTTCAACATAATTGCCTCGGATGCATATCGAAAAAAATAACTAAAGTACAAACAATCAAAAAATTCGGTATGCACAGATTTGAAACAAATTATTTTCTTCGCAATGAAAATATATTCAAAATTTTTTAGCTCAATTTGGACCCAGAAAATACATGAAAAGACATGTTGACATGCCAAGAAAAGGACCATGCCAAAACAGGGCTTACTTACCCTGACACATAATAAATGCTTCGCACTAAATGTGAAAAATAAAGAAATACTGATTGAAAAGTGTTAACGGACAATAACTACAATTTGATAGTGTTCAGGCAATAAACAGCAATAGAGAAGCTGGAAATGTTTCATATTACGCTGCGATGCCACAAAAAATGTGAGCAAGTTGGTAGAAATTTTCATGAACAGGCTCGCTGTTACGCAATCGTCGAGTTGATGCTCGATTTTGTGTTCGGAGTGGGAAGCAAAGAAAAAAAACGAATCAGGAGCTTTGTTCGTGTTTTCGTTTTGGTCGGGATTGATTCGTGTGAACAGGAGATTCTCGCTCACACCTCATTCGCGTTCCAGGGCATTTTTATGCATTTTTATTTTTTGCAAAAATCAGAGCGATGCAGGATCCTTCGCTCGTATGTATGAGTTCTTCAATTCTTGGCTATGTCTATAAACTTTTATTTGCTTGTCGACTCAGATGGGGCACTGGATAAGATATACGACTGGCAAGCCGAGATGAGATGTTGCAGTGAGTTCGATTCTCACAATATTTTTTGGGACGAACTATCCAATAGAATGAAAATCCCATACTTTGTTTCTATTTTGTTCCGCTTGGGAGCTCGTGGCTTTATGCCAGTAGTGCTTTTTCTAATCATATCATTTTTGGTCAAGTGCAATGTTCAGGGCATTTTCAATATAGTGTAACAGTATCGATATTTTGTTATTTTTGCTTGTGCACCCCTAAAAGTTATTTTTAGAATGCTACTTCCCAGAGCATTCTCTGGCTTCAAACCTGTAGCCACTCAGGGAGAGTACTCTCAGACTCCCATTAGTAACTGGAACTCACGAGAGTGCTCTTTAATCGAGGCACTCAATGACGTCGAACCCCACCGCCCAAGAGCACTCCAGATATGACGTCACGAAGGAATCCCCTTATTTAAATGAGATATGATTGCAACTGGAGTAATTGTTTTGCGTTTGATTTATATGAAGCCTGTCGTCACCAGCTGGTTGATATGCGTCCGGTTATTAACCCCATCTCTAGACTAGTATGAATGTAGTGGTAACCGGGGTTGTTGATTTCGCTCCACCCGAACTTAGACCCGAGATCGGAAATCAAAACCTCGGATGAGATGAAAAGGTCTTGATAAGAAGAAATTTTCTTCGGAGAACTTCGTGATTATCAGTTCGCTAATAATTACGAAGTTCCGGTTACGAAACTAATAACTTTTTTTTTGTTCTGAGGGCTAATGCTTTTTCTCGTCCACTTTTCTTTGGACTGTGAAGTAGGCCGGATCGGCAAAAATTTGTGTTCGCGCGTTACTTAGTACACAAAGGTACTACAATAAAAATTAAACGTGGTCTCGAACAATCTTTTAAAAGTTATATTTTTCCCTCAGTTTTTCCCTCCGAGTGCAAAATAGTGCAAATTGTTTTACGAGTGCGATAATAATTCGGAAAAGGGTAATTGATTAAAATTTATTCTAATATACAAGTGCGTTTGGATATGAGAACCAATCTCTCGAACAGATTCTCGGAGGAGCCGATTCACCTGCAACCCGTTATCAGCCAGCCAGGGAAAGTGTACCCAACGCACCGAGCGATCGTCAACCACAACTTATCTCCATCACGTGGTACGTTTCGGCCAACAGAAGACACCGCAGATTAGCGAAACGGCATACGCGAGGCGGCAACTATCACCTTTGGTTCAACGAGTGGCATTCCGCAGACGACGCACGGCGATTTTCCGGAGACTTTTCCGCGTCCGGTGTTAAATCAGGTTTGAGCAACCATCCAACCCGAGTGAGTACATACATAATTGACACCACCATCGACATTCTTCCGTTCTTATCTAGATCCTCAATTGAGCGGCACTCACCAAGCCTACAGCAACAGCTCAGTTGGTTCGGGCGGTGCACATAGAATTATGACGTGTACCCCTGAGGTTGTGAGTTCAAATCTTGTAGAGGAAACAATTTTATTTTTGTAAGTGCCACGCTACGGCAGCACTTCCGAACAGAGATTGATCGAGCATATCATATCCGATGGGTAATTAATTATTCACATCACCCAAATCAAAACCCTAAAACCGCACTTGAAGAAGATGGGAATTTCCTAGGAAAAATTCCACACATGGCCATTAATTAAACTCAAACAAATGCACTCCTAAGTTAGATTTCTGAGGGAAAAAGTAAGCCAGGCAGCGCGGGAAAGTCTCCCGAACGAAAATGTAAGGCAGCTAGGGAAATTCGGAAATGAATTTGTAAAATCCCACTAACACCACTTTATTTTTGGCGAATAGAAGACGTCTTTTGAAGTATTTTGATGTTGCTTTTATTTGAGAGTTAAAGGTCACGTTTTTTTCGGTTTCCGCTTTTACTGGAAGTCTGGGATGACTTCCGTTTTTTTGACTCGTCGTTTTCAGCCCCCTTTCTAACCTCCTAAGCAAATCTGGGGAATTTTGGTCGGGGAAAGTGGGCCCTGTGAAGATTTCTTTTGAGAATCTCTTTTCTCTTTAAGTTCGAGTTTTGTTAGCCAACCGAAGAACTTATCTTTTATCCAGGTTGTTTTCCTGCGAATCTGTTCGGGGATTTTGTTTGAGGGTCAACAGGTCGAGGAACGGTGGGGTGATTGGTGATCAGGGCCACACATAATATACCCACCCTAATGATGGGTCTCTTAGCCGGGCACGCATCAAACAGGAGGATGATCTCTTCGGAGTGGCGCATATAAATCATCCGTTAACACCCAGATTACTCCCACGCCCCAACTGCCTCCCGTTGCAATAGAGATTTGCTAAAAACGCGTTGAATAGTCACAACTTCATCTATGGGTGTATTCATGGATTGCTAAAATCCTCATATCGGCTTTTCCAGTGAAAGAGAGGGTAATTTTTTCTTCTGTTCCCCCCAAGCTGAGCGGGGATAGATAAATTGCACTACAATCAAGAGTGAGATTGTCAACAAAAAAACAGAGAGCGAGAACATTCACATCCGGTGATGAAGAAAATTTCTTTCTCCGGAAAAAATTATTGCGCAGTGTGTTAAGGAGAATTGTGGGAGCGAACACCGTTTTTCTAGGTACGTTTACTAGGAAAGACGCTAAATATTCTCCGAACCAGAAGTGTCTAGATTTTTTTAAGATTTGTCGACCCCAGGGTTCGAGAAATTAAAAAAATGACCCCGAATCGACTCTGTACAAACCTAAGTCCAAGCCCAACCTCAACCGGGTCAGGGACAAGGGGGAGGCGTTGGTGGTGAAAGCACTGGAAAGAACCTACGCTGATGTCCTCTGCCAGATGAGAACGAGCGGTAGTCTGGTGGGCCTAGGAGAGGAAGTCATGAGAATCCGCCGAGCACGTTCCGGCGAGATGATCCTCGAACTCCGACGTGGATCGACGGTAAAAAGTGCGGAATATAGTGCGCTTACCCAGGAGATAATTGGCGAAGCTGCGGAAATCCGAGCCCTTAGCACCACGGTAACCATCAGGGTTAAAACCCGAGACGAGATAGCCACGGATGTTGAGGTTAAGGATGCGCTGAAGAATCTGTGTCAGGCGGCTGAAGGTGGACTGGTCTATCTGCCAAATAGCCATCCCCCAGCAATCGGAAAGGTGCTTCCGTTGGGTGGAATATGGGCACAAAAGAAGAAATTGATATTTGCCTTATTGGGATCTTCGTCTGTAGCTGCTACGTCCCCCCGAGATGGTCTCTGGAGAGGTTCGGCGTCATGATGGACAAAATCGTCGAAGGTCTCACGGGCAGAAACCCCGTTGTCATAGGCGGGGAATTCAACGTGTGGGCCGTAGAATGGGGTAGTCGCCTTACAAACTCCAGGGGGCAGCTTCTACTGGAAGCCCTGGCCAGGCTGAACGTAGACCTGGGGAATGTAGGCGATACAAGGACCTACCACAGAAATGGGAGCGAATCCATCATCGACGTCACCTTCAGTAGTCCGGGTTAAACGAGCGACTGGAGAGTAAGAGATGTGTTCATCGATAGCGATCACTCTGCGATTCGGTATCGAGTGGGCACAAGTACGCGGGCAGGTAGAAGATGTACGACAACAGAAGCACGTTTCTGGAAGATAACATAATTCGACCGGAACGTCTTTGTCGAAGTGTTAAATTGGGAGCGGGATTTGGAAAACCTGTCCGCGGAAAACCTGACGAGGATACTCACACGCGCATGTAACGCTGCGATGACAAGGAGAGCCAAGCGAAAGGACACTCGGCAACCCGTCTACTGGTGGACGACGGAAATCGCGGATCTGCGTACTAGCTGCCTACGGGCTAGGCGACATATGCAGCGAGCGGGGTCCCCGTCAGCGAGAGCGGAGCGAAGAGTGCCCTACGCCATTGCGCGGTCTGCCCTCTGCAGAGCAATTAAGGCGAGTAAAAAGGGACGATTCAGGCAACTCTGCGTGGACGCCAATGACAACCCCAGGGGCGACGCTTACAGGATTGTCATGGCCAAGACGTGGAACGGAGGTTCGCCACAGGAATCGTGTCCGAACAAACTGCGAGAGATCGTCAACGAGCTGTACCCACAGCAAGAGGAAGTTACATGACCGAATGTCCCATATGACTGGGATACGAGTGAAGAGGAGCAGATTTCGCTGGAGGAACTGCACAACATCGCTAAGTCCCTTCAGTTGAACAAAGTTCCGGGTCCGGATGGCATCCCTAATGTACCAGTGAAGGCCGCGCTCACGGAACATCCTGAAATGTTACGGTCATCACTGCAACAGTACGTGGATGATAGGGTCTTCCCAGACGTGTGAAAGCGGCAGCAACTAGTGCTCCTGCCAAATCCAGGCAAGCCACCAGGTGACCCATCAGCATATCGGTCGATTTGTCTCCTGGATACTGCTGGAAAGGTGTTAGAGAAGGTGGTACACAGCAGGATCCAGCTCTACACCGAAAGTGCGAACGGACTATCCGATAAACAATTCGGTTTTTGGAAAGGTCGCCGTTCGGTGGATGCCATTCGACGTGTCATCGAAGGGGCGGACGAAGCCAGACTGAAGAAGAGGAGAGGAGACCGGTGTTGCGCAGTGGTCACCCTTGTCGTGAAGAACACTTTCAACAGCGTCAGTTGGGCAGCGATTGCGTCGTCGCTCATTCATATGAGGATCCCGGTATTATATCTGTAGGATGGTGGATTGTAATTTCCATAACCGCAAACTTATATGACCAGCGAGGGACTGGAAACAGTGAGTGTCTCGGCAGGGATTCCACATGGATTGATACTTGGCCCGGTATTGTGGAACGTTGTCTACGACGAACTGCTGAGACTTCGTCTCCACACGGGTGTGAGACTTGTGGGATTCGCCGATGGCGTGGTTCTCCTGGCATCGGGCTCATCAACCGAAGAGGTCCAGCTACTCGCAACAGTAGGTATTGAGAAGGTGGAAAGTGGGATGCGCTCCAAGAGCTTGCGTCTGACTCACCACGAGACCGTCTGTGTGTAGGATTCCTCCAACGTTACCGTCGCGGAGTATCCGAGTCGAACGCGCCCTCTGCTACGGAGGCTGTGGGGATAAGACATGACCTTCTCCGCAGTCAAACTCGCAGGGGGAAGAGTATTCACGTCGCGGAATACTCTCGGGTAGAGTGGTCTCGAGTCGGATCGGATGGCATCACCGTCTGTATTCATTTGAGTCGCAAGCTTAAAAGACCCGTACGCGTGCTGTGACAGGAGCGAGTCCAGGATAAGCTGCTCTCGATTCGGCACACGGCGGCAAAAAGCCTAGGGTTGCCAGCCAAAAGGGAGGAGGAAGACCGGACAATGGTCGGAGTAGAATGCCCTTTCGGTGGGGGCATTCGAGAAGTGTACGTCAGATCCTAGCAGTAAAGCAAACAAAGATAAAACTCTACCTTCTGCGGATGTCGCGCTGTTAGGTACGTCGTGAACGTTGTGTAGGATACCTCCACCACCGCGGAGTATCTGAGTAGAACGCGCTCTCTTGACCTTCTTCGCAGTCGAATAAGAAGAGAGAAGAGTATTTACGCCGCGAAATACTCTCGGATAGAGAGACTTCACGTACGTCGGAGGGTGAGTCCTTCGAGTCGGTGTAGGATGACGTCTTCGACGGGAATCATCCGAGAAGCTTTGTAAAGCCCCGAACGTGTGCTGTGACAGGCGCGTGTCCAGGATAAGCTGCTTTCGATTCGGCACACGGACGGGCAAAGAGGAGGGGGCCTCGAACCAAACCAAGCGGAGCCAAGATCTCAAGTCGTTAGAGGAGAGGTCACTGGTCTCTTGCAGTGGTCTCGAACAGAGGCGGAGGAGCGAACGATAGTCGTGCAAACCAAGCGAGCCTCGAGCTACGAGTAAAGGCCGGACCTCGAGTCGTTAGAGGAGAGGTCCTTAGTCTTGAATCGTAACAAGAGGCAGGGTATATATGCTGAAGTTTTGACTTGAAATTTAATTAGACGATGAGCGCTTAGGCTCGGACTTGGTCTTTCATCTCGGGTACAGACTTCGATGCAGGTCTGGATAGCAAGGCCGTGCGAACGGGGGGGGGGGTTTTAGGGGTTTGACCCCCCCCCATGGAGATTTTTCCAAGTAAATTTCAACGTAGTAAGGGGAAATTACTTGATCGTCAAAGGTGTTGAATAAGTGTTTACAAGAAAGTCAGAAATTCATCTTAACTCACCCAAGACTTGAGATATTTCATTTTACATAATTACATTGCCATTCACGAATTTGAACTAGTTTTTAATTGTAAATTTCGATTTGCAATTCAATCAACATTTTGTATTGAAACTCTAAACTTGACATTCAAAAACACTACCTAATCTTTACAATGGGTTTATATTAAGTAGTGTAACGAAAGGAATTCAGAGTTCTTTCATTTCTTCCATTTCCATTATATTAAATCATTTTTTTTATTGATTATTATATAAATTTTATTTTTATGTAGATCAAAAATTATTTGAAGTAGCAACTTAACAGTTCAAATTTAATGCTCAATGTCAACCTAATTTCTATAAATTTTGTGCTTTCAATATTTACAACAAAACTTGGATTTTTTTTTTCAATTTCTTATTTATCATTTCCCAATCTGTAATTTGTCAGTTTGATTGAACATGTAGTATAATAAATATATAAAGTTGTTATTTTGAACTTTAGAAGTTTATTAAGCTTTTTTTTACTCACTGGTAAAATTTTAGTAAAGAAAAGGGTTTAATCTTCCATTTTAATCACTGGCAGTCTTGAAATAAAATTAAATATTTTCTTTCTTCATTTTCCAGATAAAATTTAATTATCAACTATTGAATAAATTCTCCTAAATTCAAAATGGATTTTTTATACTCGAGAATTCACATTTTAAAACGTAATTTTTTATCAGTTTCAGTTTTTCAATTTAGTACAGCAGATTTTTTTAAATCAATCCGTTCACTGAAAATGAAGAAAAGTAATGTTAAATAAAATTAATAGTAAATGACAATCACTATCATTTTTCTAACAATTTTAAATCGTTGTTGAATTTTAACCTGATCTACATAACATCAATTTGAGAATTCAGTTTTTTTAAATCTTGTGTTTTTATATTTTATGTATTCTATTCTTGTGCATTAATTCTTGTTCCTGAAGCTTTATTCAGAATTTTGATTTTCTTTCTTTTTCTGGTGTTTCGGAAATATTGATTTCAAATTTGAAAGCTTGACTGCTTAGAATTAATTTTCAAGCATATTTTAAGTTCAGAATAAGGAACATCATTTTGATACACGAATGACTTACCGGAAAAAGCCTTGATTTGAAACATTCATCCGGATTTGTTTTGAAAATTCTGACTTATTTTACAGAAAAAATGTATTATTTTTTAAGTTTGTCTGTAAATCATAAGTAAGAAAATTGTTTAGAAATCAATTTCCTAATTTATTGTGTATTTTTGGTATTGTTATTATTATTGGAAAAATTTGAATTTTGAAAACCCCCCCCCCATGGACGGGTCCTTCGCACGGGCCTGCTGGATAGGAATGTTGACCAGAGGACCCAGGTGGACTTTATGGCCTAGGGGTACTTAGTATCATGAGTCCAATTACACTAATGAACCCAGAGTAGCATACTGGAGGACTCGATCGCTCGCCATGTCTTGGAATGCAATCCGTAAGAAGGATTTACACCCTGGGTGATCAACTAATAAAAAAAGTACTTGACATGTCAAAATGATTATACTTTTTCATTATTTCAAGCGTCTGCACCTCAAGTTCAAGACAAGCTTTTTCTGAAGTTTGTTAAAAATGTTGGGAAATTAGGGGTTAAACGGCCATCACTACAGTTTCCGATGCGTGCGGTGACTCAAACAGCTTTCATTCGATTAATTGGAAAAAAAAAATCACAAAAGACAAGTCTCATTTGGAAAATGTAGAGGAATTTAGGGTAAAAACAGCCTTAACTCCATTTTTCGAAGTGTGTGGTAGTTCAATTAGTCTTCATTTGATTCCTTAAAAAAATTACACAAGAAATGTTCATTTTTGTCGAAATTCTCTAGTTAAAATCAATGTTTTCATGGAGTGTTTACAGAATTTAGGAGAACTAGGAGTTAAAAGGGACTGTATATCCACACTTTTTTTTATTGTGCATTGTTTTTTTAATAACCATAAAAAAAAACAAACTTTAAAATTTAAGAACTTTTTGGAAATATAATGCATTGAAAAAATCAAATTAAAACCATCGAGCTTCTCTTCTGCAACTTTTTTTCATTCAGAGACAAGAATATTACTCCTGAATATTCAATAGATGTTATATTTCTGATTTAATCGGTATGTGACAAAAATTTAAAAATCTATCGTAAAGCTTAGAGCATCGGTTCAGGCTTTGATGTATAATTTTTCCTAAACCAACCGACTGCATCAGTTTTCCCCATCCATCCCCTTAATCAACTGAATAAATCATTGTGCTAGGGAAGGGAAAAAAGTAAAAAAGAATGCAAATGAACTGAAATGAACTCCAACTTTCGATTTGGTTCGCCATTTCCATAATAATTCAGATTACTTACTCGGACCCTTTTTGCGCAGCATATCTATACCTTCATTTTTTTCCCTTCTTCACATTTACATTTCTCATTCCGTTTCTACTACGATCCCTGTATTCCGTTGCATCCCATGGAGTAGGAATCTGGCCGAGCCAAACATTGCTCTTCATTATCGATGGATTATGTTCTTTGATGATGCTGGAAGGTTATACACTCTTTCATACCTTTTTCCATATCGCAAGTTAGTTTCTTTTTTGTTCGGAGTCTCTCTCTGTTTTTCCCTGGGCATCATGAAGAGAATTAGGTTTTTTATATTTTTCTTTGTATTTCTGTTGTAATAATTTTCTACCATCCAATTTGTTTCCTTCAGTCTGAAATAGCTTTTTTGCTGTTGTTGTATTTGATGCTGCTGCTGATGCTGATGATGATGATGTTAGTTATACTCAAATTGATGCTGATTTTTGTAATCGTTACCAGGAAAATGATGATGATGATGATGATAATATTAGTGCTCCACCCAAGGAACAAACAAATAGCTCATTTCAACAGAAAAAAAAGGATTTTGATTTCAATTTGGATAAAGCTACCTTTCTTAAAATTTTGTTGATGAGATTTTGTTGAGATCCATAAATGATTAATAAATCGAGTTTATTCAAACCAATCGTTGTCAATGTTCCTGAGTACCGTAATCCGGGGTAATAATGATCACTTTTTTCAATATATTTCGATTATTTATTTCTGTTAAGGGAAATATGGCATGTTTTATGTTTTTAAAACCAGTACTGGACTCCTATGAACGTAAAACATGGGTTCAGAAATTGATTGGACCTCTTTAAATTTGATTTAAAAATCGATTTCATCTCAGTTCAGAATTTGATGCTTTGGGGTGACATTGATCAGTCTCTCTTCTGACGGTTTTAACGAGTTTTCTTGATCATAAAGGATATAAAATACCTTCATAATATTTGCAAATGCTAGTTTATCAATTTTACCTAGCTTTTTAACGTTTTATTTTCAAAATATTTATAATCGAAAAAAGAGCTATGATGCTGTCTACATTTAGGGGCAAAAATAATTATAATTGCTTAATAGTTTGAGCTTCAAAATACAAATGGAATTTTACCTTCACACATTACTCAAGGCCCTATCACTATTTCCATTTTTATTTTTTCTTCAAAGTTAACGATTTGATAGGGTTCCTATCCATTTGTCCAATACGGGCTTACTCTTGGAAAATATCCTTCTTTTTTAAATATCATACATTTATAATTAAATGACTATAAAAATAGCACTTTAACTGTTCATATACAAAAAAAAGTAATTCTTTCACATTAAACAACCCGTTTGGTTCTAAATACTTTTTGGTATCATCTGGTGAGCTGTTTGTTTGCGAGCCTTGGGAAAATAGATATTTTACGATTTTGAAATTAGATTTTTTATTGACAGGAAAAAAATCAAATACAAATCAAATTTTGCCTATTTGATGCTCAATTTATAAGCTTTCAAACGTAGAAAACAGTTTTCAAAAATTCTAACAACAGACTGAGTTATTGATGATAATGTGGAAAAGTTTTTTGTTGGTCAAAATTACCCCGGTGATCAAAGTTACCCCGTTTTACGGTACCATTAATAGAATCAACCAGTGTGTTTCGATGCTCTCTTTTGAACAGTCGAAGAGTGATTGAACTTTAATCCAAACAAACAACTTTTTAAAAATTTGCCTTTGATCAATTTTCGAGAAGGGAAATAGGTAAGGGAGAGTGGGGTAACGTGGGCCACGGGGAAATGTGGGCCGCTTCCAAAATCTCAGCTGTGTGTTGAGATAAAAATCCCAATCCAACTGTCATCGTCGTTTGTTGCAGTTTGTTACGTTTTGTTGATTTTAGATGGGAAATCTGATTCGAATGTGTTTCGCTGGGAGAAGGTTGGGACAAAAATAATAGAAAATTGCGTTACGTTAAATTTGAACGGCCCCAAGTGGAATAAATAAATATTCTTAGAAGAGGGTGCTAACAAATTAGAAATATCCCATATATTTTCAAAATCAGTTTTTCAATTCTTTTTATTCCATCTACATGTTTATTTTATTGTGTTTTAGTAAAGAAGGAGATGAAATTTTGATAACTTTATTTTTTTCTTTTCCTTCTTGTCGGGAATCAACAGGAAATTGTAACCCTAGCAGCAGATTTTTGTCCCTAAACGTTCAAAATAGATGGCTGATGCACCATGGATTACCATAGTTTGTATCTGTTTTAACCCAAATAGGGTTTTCAATCTGACCGCTGTAGTTTAAGTGACTATTAAATTCATTCCCAACTAACACTTTTGTGTCATTTCATGGATCTTATAATTGCTTTAATTTCAATATACAGTTCCCCCACAATCATGAGTCACTTAACGTATCATTAAACCACAAAATATTCGTTCATTCGGGTGTTAGTGGACCAAACATCAAGCTTTGCTTGAATTTCAGTCATTAAACATTCCCTCTTTGATTTCAAACATGATTTTGTTTCCAATTTTGTTGAAAAATAAAATTATTTACCGAAACAATCAACGTTTTTCAAAACCACAATCATGGGTCAAAATTGAAGCTTGTAACAATTATTAGTCATATTGCCCACAATAATTAGTCACATAGAAGCCCATGGCAACACCCGAATATCAACATGAAAATCAACAAGTTTCTGGCAAACATTCAGGGGCATTCTTTGCTAGTATACGTTCAAGGGGCAATTGGGTTGAGCTAGCAACCAAGAAATGTTTTGTTTTGCTTGTGAAAAAGTGACCCATGATTGTATGGAACTTGGTGGATTCTGTAACAATTATGGGTCACTTTTATTTTGCTAAATATTATTGAATTTTCGCATATCATTCGCTCAATTTTATTTGGAAAATGTAAACTCTTCTTTTGTGCTTATATGGGACCAATTCATGTGGTTGAAATCTTTGAAATGCCCGCGTAAGGGGCTTAACGGTTTAAGATGTCAACCTTATAACATTGGAATTTTATGCGATAGTTCCACAGCTTATAGTTCACCTTTGATAAAAAGTATTCAAACTGCAATTTTACTGTTATAAAACGCACAAATAATATTATTAATGCATTTTGATGATATTGTCGATTAACTAAAAATAATAATATGATATAATTTCTTTTGGTTTAGTAGATATCAGCAGTTCTAATGATCGGTGACTTATAATTGTGTGTGACCCATGATTGTGGGGGGACTGTATTAGTGTTCATTTCTCTAGTTTTTTAAAGCAATTTACCAGTAGAGATCCTTGATGCGATAATAATGTAAACGGATTTTTCTTCAAGCTACTCTATAAAGTGTTCCGTGGTCTTATCAGAGTAGACATTCAGAGATTGAGTGAAAAAATGCATTTATGATTGTTTTCAATTTTAATTTTCTTTCAAAGTAAACATAACAGAAAATTATTAAGTAAACCACCATCATTAGCTTTTAACGAGAAGACCTACTGAAAGGTCCAATAAAATTTTCTGATTTGAGACTAAAATTTGATTCAGAAGAAAGAAAAACAGAAAATTTGTTACCGATTTTCAAAATTTTCCAACCTGTACAAAAAAGCAAAGATCGACTTAAATCCAATGATTGATTTAATAAATGAGACTAGATCTAATCAAGATGTTTTTTTCTGATATCAAATGTACTTAGTGTCTTTTATTGAGTCCTAATTTCCAAATATCGTATTCCATACTAGACATTTGATCTGAAATAAATATTTAAATATAAAGTCGAATTCGCATCGTTGATCTGATTGAGAACTCAAACACGATGCAACTACGTTATTTCTATTAAGGACTGGGAACTAAATTAAGATTTCTAATAACAAATGTTTTGAAACTTAATCAGTAATCCGGCTTGTGATATAGCTCAGTTGGCAAGTCTGTTGTCTCCTGAGCCGATGTCCGCGGGTTCGAGCCCAAGAGTAAACATCGATCACAGTTGTACCGGATAAGTTTTTCAATAACGATCCGCCAACTGCAACGTTGATAAAGTCGCGAATGCCATAAAGATGGTAAAACGACTATCATCGAAACAAAAAAAAAAAAAAATTAATCAGTAATCCAATTTAAATTTAAATTATTTACCTTTAATGTTGTCGACAAAAAATTTTCAGAACCAAAATATTACGGGAGAGTGGGGAATCATGGGCCACTTTTTTTCGTTGTTCCATAACTTCTTTATTATAAAAGAAAAAATGAAAATAAAAAATGGTATGGTTTTCTACATTTTCAAGGTATCATAAGGTATTTTTTTATAATTTTTAATTAGTTATTTTCCCCAAACTGTCTGACTGTTTGAAAAAAAAGCAATATTTTTTGGATTTCGAAAAATGATGGACAGTTGTGGGCCACCAAATCCAAATTGACCAAATCACATGCAAAGTTTATGAGTTGACCCAAACCGTGATTTCATAATTCATTTCGTTATTTTAAGGCAATTTCAGATGATGAAATAAAAAAGAGAGCTGTGTTTGATCGCATAGATTCCAAAACCTGGCTCGCGAACGTTTTGGAAATTTTTTTATATAGGATGGACAAAATATTTTTCATAACTCTTCATTTGGCATAAGAAAACTTTACAGATATGAAAAAAGTATTTTAAGTTCTGAATGTGTTTAAAAACATATAAATATAGGTGGTTCAAGATGTGTGGCCCACGATTCCTCACAAGCTATGATTTGCAAATTGGTTGAGTTTGTTTGACTTATTGATGTTTCATCAAAATTTCCTTTTCTACGTGAAAGATCTTGACTAAACTAAGATCATAAGCGTATGAGCATATTTTTGTTTTACACTTTAGGTTCCCCATCGATGAAATTAGCGGGTGTTTTTCTTATTATGTAAGTAAATTTTTCCAACTTTTTTTAGCATGATAAATAAAAAAGCATATGATGCGTATTTCAGTCAACAACATATAGAAATATATGCTCACACAAAGCCACGACGATGACAGTTGGTTTGAGTTTTTTTTATCTAAACACACATCTGAGATATTAAAAGTGGCCCACGTTTCCCCATGGCCCACGATACCCCACTTTCCCCTTCTATTCTGAGATTCTGATTGAAATTAGCATTCGATTCATATTTATTAAGAATTATCCGATGGGTTTAGATTGCAGATTAAAAATTGATAACTGGAAATACGAATAAGAATTTGTATTGTAATCAAAAACAGCTTTTCGAAACAAAATTGAAATCAAGAAATCCACAACATGCTTTAAATTCGTATTGAATACTCGTAGCTCTTGATAAAACATTTTATTAGAAACTTTGAAAAAAATAGTAGCTCGAGATAAAACATTTATGTTAAGAGCTAAGGAAAATACATTTTAACGAGATATTTGGATTTTTCAGAACGAAAATCAATAGAAATCATAGTTTCATTTAGCCAAGAGGATCTTCAAACCTTTTCTTCGAATATAAATTACTTGCTGGTTGTTAGTTATTAGTTTTCCTTAACAGTTAAATGTTGTTGTGATCTTTTGAGTTGTAAGTTTCAGTTGATGTTTTCAGTATGTGGACCGAGTAAAACGACGTAAGGTCGAAGAATTGAATGCTGCTGAAAAAATTCATTGGATTAATGATTTGATTTCAAACAAATTCAGAAAATAATAAAATGAATGTTTTTATCATCAAATATCTTAAATTATTCTTATTAGAAGTGTCTTCCTGTTTCCATAAGAGCCTCTGTTGAAAATCAACAAACCCCTTTTGCATTAGGTCTTCAGCTTCAGATTTTATTTGCGTCATAAGACAATCTTATGAATTTCAATTAGTTTTCTTGAGGGATGAATGACCCCATAGTTGTTCAAATCCCAATGATTAAATAAAAAAAATAGTTTTCTTATGACGTCACTTCATAAGAGAATCCATAATAGTATTATTCTGAGTGTATATAAATTCTAAGTATAAAACTGCAGCCATTATTATTGCTAAGAATTTGCTTAGTACTTGCATGTTTGGACAAAATATCAGTGTGTTTACTCTCCTTCAAGTTCTTAACTTTCTTGTTTAATATGTGGTTGTGCAATTTAAACGTTTTCATAGAAATTTTGTAAAAAATTGTTAGGAAGCTTGAATTCATAATAAGGAAAACTCTCTTAGTCAAATTAAACAAGTACACCTTCTAAGAAAATTATTCATGAATAATCGAACATCGTTCAATATATTTGTGTGTAAGAGTTGGTTTGCATACACGATTTAACATAACAAAAATTATAGAAAAAAAATCACCAACCTCCCCCTCCTTACCTCATGAGTCTGTTCTTCCTACGGCCCTGACCTCAAGGGTTTTTAACACTTAAGATACCAATGTTTAAAACATTCCAAAATCTGATTACCCGATTTTTTTGCCCAGAATGACAAACACTCGAAATTATACCCCAGAATAAACCAATTTCCAGAAGAAAAAAATCCTCAGATTGCACCATTTTCCAGATTTTTTTCAGGAATGGGGCATTTCCTAGAATATTTTTTCCTTGAATGGAACACAAATTTTTTCTCAAAATTATAAAATTTGATAATTTGTTTTTTTTTGGAAATGTTAACCATTTTTTGTTAATAATACAGTCTAGATAATTATTTGAAAAATCTGGAAATTGGTTCATTCTTCGTGGTTCGGCTGGAAAAAATATTCTGGAAAAGTTTTCTTTCTAGCGATTATCTGTACTAATTTAGTCTCCTGTTTGCCTAGTCTAGGGGGAAATCCTTTTTTATTCTGGATGAACGTTTTCGAGAAAATGGAGTACAACCGCTTTATCTTGCCAATCACAGATCCAAATGTGACGAACTTAGCCTTGTTACATTACCTCAAGTGTCTTGTTTTAGTTTTGAAAGCTTTTGTACTTCAAAATTAAAAAACTTTTGATTCGAGTAAGAGAAATATGTTTACGATTATTTGAGACTCCAACCTTCCATATAGGAGGGTAGAAAGGCTGCCATATGATTTTTATTGCGTTAATCGAAAAAAAAAAGAGCAAATAGGACCAAATTTGACATGAAAGGGTATTTATAAAAAAAACACGGTTTCTATTGTTATATGATACCATTTGCTCCTTCCAGTACGAAGATAGGAAAGGGAAAGAGACTCTTTTACAGTTTTTGGCATAACTTGAAAAATTATCAAGCAAATTGAACCAAATTTGTTTTGGGAGATCATGTGATACAATACAAGATACAATTTTGCATGACTAGATAACTTATTTAAAAATTAAATCAAATACCACTAAAAAAAATTAGGGCTCAAGAAATGGTTCTGCTTTTATTTGAAGCACCACCTTTCTTCAAGCAATGGGTTCATACGATCTTGGTGTCGGATTCTTATCATTTTTTTTTTTACCACGGAGAATAAAAAAACCGCGTTCAACGTCTCAAAAAATCGTTAAAAAACTGATTTTTTTTCCGTTACTGGTTTTTTATAGCGTTTAATGTCTTTCTCACTTTTTCTTTTGGATCGTTCTGAAACTTTCCTAAACGAACGACAATCTCTTTTATCGATGAATACACGCTAATGAAAAATTTTCAAATTCTTTGTTACTTGGAAAATAAATTATTCTAATTTTTTTAATCTTTGCCTTATTCATCTTTATCTTTCAGGTGGATTAGAAAAAAAAACAAAATTTGATAATATTTTGTTTCGTAGATTTATCACTAAATGCAATGAAATGATTAACTGTTGATGGTAAATTTTCAAACAAGGTTTATTTTTCAAATGCTAAAAAAATTCCACTATTCCCTATCCAATGAAAAAACACTTCTTTCTGGAAATGACATTTGGGTTGTTGGCAAAGGGGTATGAGTAAATTTCTTGGTGGCAAAGGGGTATAAGTGCTGCACTTAAACCCCGTTGGCTCCAAACAATAAGTAAATTTCAGTTAGCAGGATTTTTTCAACAAGATCAAAACATAAGAAAATGGTGAAATAAAATTATAATTAAAATAGCATATGATTTTTGATAGTCGAGGATTCATTCTAGATTAAGGTTACCAGAATTTTTTCCACTCCCATCCGGGCCTAGCAATTGCGGGCATTTTTTCAAAAAAACCTGGCAAAATCCGGGCATGGATTTCAATTTTTAAATCCAAAAACCGGGCAAAAACCGGGCAAAATTTAGGTGTTATTATATATAAAAGCAAATAAAAAATGCAAAACAAAAATTAAATTAATATTTCATTAATGTAATTGCCGACTTCCAAAAACTTTTTAGAACACTTAAATATTTAAGTAAATCAGCGAAATTATTTGAAACAACCGTGGAAAATTTCCATAACGTTAATCGATTTTGCTGAAACTTACTCAAAAACTTTGATTTTTTTTTGGTTTTTTTATGAAAATTGTGAAAAAAAATCCGGGCAATATCTGGACTTTTTCACGATATCCGGGCAACCGGGCCGGACCGGACTTTCTCGAAATTTTGCATCAAATATCCGGGCAAACCCGGATAAAACCGGGCAATCTGGCAAGCTTATACTAGATGATTATCTCGATTTATTTCATTTTGTCACTTATACCCCTTTGGCTTCAAGGGCCCCATTTAAAATATTTTAAAAATATTCTCATTTTCAATATATCTTAACATGAAACTTCCTGCAAACTCAGATTTCTAATGAAATACTTACGAAATAGTATCAAAACATTAGCGTGCTTCAAAGAAAATCAAAGTTGACCACTATTTAAGCATTCTTTAAGTTTAAAAATATTAATTTAAGAGAAAATATAAATTTGCTCAAATGATGCAAATTTGGTTTTGCATTGAAATTCAATAATAATACCGCCAACATGGTCAAATTTGTTAAAAATGTATAGTTTTTAGTATCATTGTATTATTTCAAGTAAGATGGCTAATTTGGATAATTTCTATTCAATTTAACAATCAACATGGCGTTCAGTGAGTTAATATTGAAAGTCTTTAGGTAGTTGTAAACAGTTTTAAAAAGCTTTTATGCCGATAAATGTAGTAATAAAACAATTTTAAGTAAACAGTTTCAAAATGGTTTCAAGAGACCTTCAATCACAGCTTCGTTTGACGTTTCTCTTAATGGAATACACGCTCATGATGGATTTATCCATTTTGGAGAAAGAGAAGTTTTCCGCAATAAATGAGAACTTTTCGATTTGTTTCTTGGAAAAAGGCATTCATGCAACTTTTTGTTCTGTTTCCTTTTGACTATGATTAGAAGATGGTTAATTGTTATTGTTATTATTGTTATCACATAATCTCGCGAATAAGTCGCGAATAAGTCGCGAATGCCATAAAGATGGTAAAACGACTATAATCGAAACAAAAAAAAAAAAAAAACATAATCTCAGACTGTTGTCGAATAGATCGTTTTCTGTCATCAAAAACCTGGCCTCAGAGTGAAATAATAACCCGCAAAAATGAGGATTATAATCAAACGATCTCTTAAATCGTCAAACGACGATTTATGAAGCATAATAAAACGTTTAGCAAACTATTATAGAAATTGTAAAAACATTGCCTGAATCGTGAATTCTGAAATGAATGAATTTTGAATATGTAGGTTATGTAACTGTTAAAAACTGTTAAAACAGTGGTATGGAAAATTTTTTCTGTAAACAGTATGGTAACGGTTTAGGAAACGCTATTATTAATAAAAAGCTATTCACAAAACAAAAGCCCTGCTCACATTTTCACCAACTATTCAGTTTCTTCTACCCAAAGCGCTCTAGCTTTGATCTTTCCACCTATAATACTTTCATGTTCTTTCTAAATATTCTACCTTGAATTTTCACAACTCGCCGAAATGCCAAAAATTAAATAAGAATTATTAATAATATGCAACATATTAAACTATAATGGCTATTATTGCAATTGGAAGCGATAAAACGATTCTATAAACGTGCTTCGGATGTTTTGCTTACGATAATCAGAACTGCGTTACGCTTTTAATAAATCGTAATTTTCAATGATCTGTGAGTTTCATTCTGAGTATATCATCTGAAACTTTTTGAGACTGATGAAAGCTCGGAATGAGCATTTTCGCTTGTGATGAAGCTTAATTTCTCCGTGTTTGCTGGGGAGAAGCCGGTGGCTGCAGTCTTCTAGAAATTTTAAAGGGCGGTTTATCCGGAAATAATTTTGTTAACTATGGATTGGATGACGTAAATATTGATGAACTTCGCATTGAGAGATAGAGATGGATGAATAAAAAAAGTACTTTATTCGGCGTACTTGTAAATTAATTTCCTTATACATTTATTCTTATCGAATCACAAAAAACTTTTATTCACAGTGCGCATTTATTCGAACCCTAGGAATTGAGCGAATATTGATGTGAACTGATTCGTGGTTGTTTTGAATTTTGATTGCGGATGCAACAAAGTTGTTTTTATTTTTCAGATGAATTTGGCTGTGTAAATTTATATCAATTTGATAGCCCATTTTTTCAATTTTGAGTGAAAATGCTTTCAAAACAGGTTAAGCTATCTAAAAAAGAGGTTGAAAAAATTTAAGCGTGTATACGTTTTTCTCGATTGTCAAATCATCTGTCACTTAGTTTAATCTTGCCTACATTCACTGTTCCAATAAAACAGGTTTTCAACTTGGCATGAAAGCTAGTTTTAAAAGTGCATTGAGCGCATTTTTGAAACTGGTACCAAAGCTTCAATAAAAACAGGAAGTATGTATTTTATTAAAGCTTTAGCAATACTTTTGCAACTTTTTTTGCAACACTCTTAAGACTTTGTTTTATTCAAGCAAAAGCAAAACTTCAGGGCTCTTTTAGAAACACACGATAAATGAAGCATTTTCTTTGTTACAATAAAACCGTTTTAAAAATTGGATGCCTTGGAAAAGTCTTCATAAAACAATATTAAAACTCAAAAAAGCCAATTGGCTTAATCTGTGTAACTTGGGGTCAGCTGGTATAAAATATTTGTTGATTTTTGCACTAAAATGTTTGTCCGGAATAAACGAACTTTTCTTGGAAGAGACATATTGTAACACAAACTTTCGGATGTAATCAAATAATCGCAACGCCTAGGTATGCGCTCAGTTGGTAGAATGCTTGCCTTTTGAGTCTAAAAATAACATGAACTGTATCTGCAATAAAAAGTAGTGAATGTCAGCAAGATGTTGAAAGGATAAGTTTAAAACTCAGTTTCTTCATCCAGATTTAGCTTCACGCGATGGTAAAAAGTTTTTTGCTAATTACGTTGATATTAGATAGATTCCTTAGATCATACGGGGGTACTGGTTGAAAAAAGGATCTTTCAAAACAGGTGATTCAATGGAATTGCTTGAAATATAATTTTAAATTAGAAAATAATTTTTCTCATCTTTTCAACTTTTTGATTGGAGTTTTTCTTCTGAAGTTTGGAGAAACAACCTGGACAGAAGCAATAAACGAATTGTAGTTATTTAGTTTTTTTAAGAGTAATCAAACAGAATAGCTTACGGTTCTATATTTTATATGTTTTTGTTTGAATAAAAAAAACCGGATGACATTTCACTCATGTTTTCTGTTCCTGGGAAATGATTGATACTTACTTGATCGAACCTGGCGGATGTCCAACATGACAGCATACTGCGTAAAATTGGGGTTATCATGACAAGACAATGCAAATAAACAAATAACACATAACAAATATCTCAATTTTCTCAACAATCGTCGTCCAATTTAATCCGATCTGTTTGTTTACCCCACCACAAGAATGTGTACAAGCACCAACAAGAGACACACAAAAAAGGAATCAACTAGATTTATATCACATCATAAACATGCCATAACTTCTTCATTTTCCTTTGCGGAGGTCAATTGTGCAGAGGGTGGGGGTGTATGGAGGATATATTCTTACATTACCTTTTTTTGGCTCTATCCCTTCAATGATCATCTGCGAACGTGAACGACTCAATTGACCTTCCGCCTGACAGTGGGCAACAAAATCCCACCATGATAAAAGCACCGATATCAATTTTCATAGTAATGGAAAGGAGTCTGCACGGTTAAAATGTATCGGGGTGAATGGAGCTTAACGCCCTCACCATATGCAACCACAAGTTTTAAAATGTTGGTTTTTTAAAAGAAATTCATGCAGAATACCATGACACAAAGGTTAACTTTACAATATTGTTGATTTAACAATATTTCATAGCAATCTTTGGCCCAATGGTGCATTTTACCCCACATCAAAGTTCAAGAAAGCCATTGCTGGTACCCACGAAAGCAAGAATAAAATCGAGAAAAAAAAACATCTGAAGGAGGTTCCTGGTAAAAGTTCCTCCCCCGCGGGCCCAAAATACCATATCATCCGGCACGACGACGAGTGTCACGATTTGTCATTAGATTCCTGAGAATGGAGAATGGACTGGGCCTTGGTGAGTATCCTCTTTCCCAATTCCGCCAGGAGATGTGAGGCTGCCTGGGGGCTTGACTCTCTACCGCGCTATTGTCGACCCATGACGACGACGACGAGATGAATGGGGCGTGCAATGGCCCTGGTTGGCTGACTGGCCTGAAGTAATTCATTCTAATCTGCCATTCATGCCGTTTCTGCTTTTTTTTTATTCCCGGGAAGCCTGGCGAGGGTGCTGGCGAAACTGATATCCGATTATGACTTCTTTGTTTGCGCTCCGGTATCGAGATTCTGGGGAAAATGAGATGAGTTATTAGGAAGATGAATAAAAGTTGATCCGTTAGCCCGGTTGGGGTTGTTTGTGTTTGTCCATCTTGCGATAAGCATTCAGTGGAAAAGAAATGGTAGAAGAGATTATTTTGTTTAAAATTGTTATTGAATCAGTTTTGTTTCTGAAATACCAGATGAGAATATCGATAACTCAATCCAATTCCATTAACAGTTTTTTTCTCATAAACATACGGTTAAAAAAAGTGATGAAGTCCTGGTTACCTTTGAAGCAAGATAAATGAATGGACTGATATTGTGGAACGGTGCGAGCAAAGCTGGAAAAAATAAATAAGATCGAAAACTTGGTTTTGAAGTGTTTTTTTTTTTGTTTTTTTTTTGTATTTTTGTCATGTTTGTCATTTTTGAAATTTTTGTCATTTTTGTCATTTTTGTCATTTCTGTCATTTCTGTCATTTCTGTCATTTCTGTCATTTTTGTCATGTTTGTCATGTTTGTCATTTTTGTCATTTTTGTCATTTTTGTCATTTTTGTCATTTTTGTCATTTTTGTCATTTTTGTCATTTTTGTCATTTTTGTCATTTTTGTCATTTTTGTCATTTTTGTCATTTTTGTCATTTTTGTCATTTTTGTCATTTTTGTCATTTTTGTCATTTTTGTCATTTTTGTCATTTTTGTCATTTTTGTCATTTTTGTCATTTTTGTCATTTTTGTCATTTTTGTCATTTTTGTCATTTTTATCATTTTTGTCATTTTTGTCATTTTTGTCATTTTTGTCATTTTTGTCATTTTTGTCAGTTTTGTCATTTTTGTCATTTTTGTCATTTTTGTCATTTTTGTCATTTTTGTCATTTTTGTCATTTTTGTCATTTTTGTCATTTTTGTCATTTTTGTCATTTTTGTCATTTTTGTCATTTTTGTCATTTTTGTCATTATTGTCATTTATGTCATTTTTGTCATTATTGTCATTTTTGTCATTTTTGTCATTTTTGTCATTTTTGTCATTTTTGTCATTTTTGTGATTTTTGTCATTTTTGTCATTTTTGTCATTTTTGTCATTTTTGTCATTTTTGTCATTTTTGTCATTTTTGTCATTTTTGTCATTTTTGTCATTTTTGTCATTTTTGTCATTTTTGTCATTTTTGTCATTTTTGTCATTTTTGTCATTTTTGTCATTTTTGTCATTTTTGTCGTTTTTGTCATTTTTGTCATTTTTGTCATTTTTGTCATTTTTGTCATTTTTGTCATTTTTGTCATTTTTGTCATTTTTGTCATTTTTGTCATTTTTGTCATTTTTGTCATTTTTGTCATTTTTGTCATTTTTGTCATTTTTGTCATTTTTGTCATTTTTGTCATTTTTGTCATTTTTGTCATTTTTGTCATTTTTGTCATTTTTGTCATTTTTGTCATTTTTGTCATTTTTGTCATTTTTGTCATTTTTGTCATTTTTGTCATTTTTGTCATTTTTGTCATTTTTGTCATTTTTGTCATTTTTGTCATTTTTGTCATTTTTGTCATTTTTGTCATCTTTGTCATTTTTGTCATTTTTGTCATTTTTGTTATTTTTGTCATTTTTGTCATTTTTGTCATTTTTGTCATTTTTGTCATTTTTGTCATTTTTGTCATTTTTGTCATTTTTGTCATTTTTGTCATTTTTGTCATTTTTGTCATTTTTGTCATTTTTGTCATTTTTGTCATTTTTGTCATTTTTGTCATTTTTGTCATTTTTGTCATTTTTGTCATTTTTGTCATTTTTGTCATTTTTGTCATTTTTGTCATTTTTGTCATTTTTGTCATTTTTGTCATTTTTGTCATTTTTGTCATTTTTGTCATTTTTGTCATTTTTGTCATTTTTGTCATTTTTGTCATTTTTGTCATTTTTGTCATTTTTGTCATTTTTGTCATTTTTGTCATTTTTGTCAATTTTGTCATTTTTGTCATTTTTGACATTTTTGTCATATTTGAAATTTAATTCAACTTCAAGCAAGTAGAAGACTGCTTTTACTTTTGTTAATAAGTCAATAATTGATTTGAAATTATTCATTTTATATTTACTGAAATCTCAAATCTGAATCTCAAATCTGCAATCTGAAATCTTAAATCTGAAATCTGAAATCTGAAATCTGAAATCTGAAATCTGAAATCTGAAATCTGAAATCTGAAATCTGAAATCTGAGATCTGAAATCTGAAATCTGAAATCTGAAATCTGAAATCTGAAATCTGAAATCTGAAATCTGAAATCTGAAATCTGAAATCTGAAATCTGAAATCTGAAATCTGAAATCTGAAATCTGAAATATGGAATCTGAAATCTGAAATCTGAAATCTGAAATCTGAAATCTGAATTCCGAAATCTGAAATCTAAAATCTGAAATCTGAAATCTGAAATCTGAAATCTGAAATCTGAAATCTGAAATCTGAAATCTGAAATCTGAAATCTGAAATCTGAAATCTGAAATCTGAAATCTGAAATCTGAAATCTGAAATCTGAAATCTGAAATCTGAAATCTGAAATCTGAAATCTGTAATCTGTAATCTGTAATCTGAAATCTGAAATCTGAAATCTGAAATCTGAAATCTGAAATCTGAAATCTGAAATCTGAAATCTGAAATCTGAAATCTGAAATCTGAAATCTGAAATCTGAAATCTGAAATCTGAAATCTGAAATCTGAAATCTGAAATCTGAAATCTGAAATCTGAAATCTGAAATCTGAAATCTGAAATCTGAAATCTGAAATCTGAAATCTGAAATCTGAAATCTGAAATCTGAAATCTGAAATCTGAAATCTGAAATCTGAAATCTGAAATCTGAAATCTGAAATCTGAAATCTGAAATCTGAAATCTGAAATCTGAAATCTGAAATCTGAAATCTGAAATCTGAAATCTGAAATCTGAAATCTGAAATCTGAAATCTGAAATCTGAAATCTGAAATCTGAAATCTGAAATCTGAAATCTGAAATCTGAAATCTGAAATCTGAAATCTGAAATCTGAAATCTGAAATCTGAAATCTGAAATCTGAAATCTGAAATCTGAAATCTGAAATCTGAAATCTGAAATCTAAAATCTGAAATCTGAAATCTGAAATCTGAAATCTGAAATCTGAAATCTGAAATCTGAAATCTGAAATCTGAAATCTGAAATCTGAAATCTGAAATCTGAAATCTGAAATCTGAAATCTGAAATCTGAAATCTGAAATCTGAAATCTGAAATCTGAAATCTGAAATCTGAAATCTGAAATCTGAAATCTGAAATCTGAAATCTGAAATCTGAAATCTGAAATCTGAAATCTGAAATCTGAAATCTGAAATCTGAAATCTGGAATCTGAAATCTGAAATCTGAAATCTGAATTCCGAAATCTGAAATCTGAAATCTGAAATTCGAAATCTGAAATCTGAAATCTGAAATCTGAAATCTGAAATCTGAAATCTGAAATCTGGAAACTGAAATCTGAAATCTGAAATCTGAAATCTGAAATCTGAAATCTGAAATCTGAAATCTTAAATCTGAAATCTGACATCTGAAATCGGAAATCCGAAATCTGAAATTAGAAATATGAAATCTAAAATCTGAACTCGTAGTTATGTATGACTAAAAAACATAAAAATTATACATTGATACCAGTCCAACAAACAAATTCCATTCATTCTCATTACCGTGGAACATTGGCATCATTCTGCTTAAAACTTGTTTTACAAACGCTTATCATCGCGCTTGCACATGGAAATGGAACGGGGCGTGGAGCTGTGCTTATGCAGCTATGAATTATTAATTATTCGTTCTCGAAAACAATCACTAGCTTTTAGCAGCTTTCAGGCACCTGGACGGTTTGAACGGAGTAAAATATGGTTTGGCTTCTCCATCGCGAAACCGATTTTGGCAAAGCTTTTTCCAACCAACCAACCGCTAAACCACCGAAAGTGAATCGATTTGTGACCACCATCTGGCTTCGGGGTTTGACTTCCCCGGGGGAGCTTGTTGAATTGATGATAATTTTGCGAATTTATGTTAGGTAAACATTTTCTAATTAGAAATTCTTGATTTGGTTTGAAACAAAATTCTGTAATTTGTTAATATGGAATATGATTTTTCAACGCTTTCACCCTCGGTCGAAAAATAAAATTTATGGAAAAAATCTGAGTCCGTCACCTCAAGAATATTTTTATCTGAAATTTTATCCAAAGTCCCCCGACTGAAAGTATATCATGTTCATGGACGCATCCAACCATCATGATGAGGAAATTTTTTTCATCATACTCAACGATAGTGCCACCCAATTTAAGAGGAATTTTGGCAGACGAACGGCCAACCGGGATGCATTTTATAAAGTCAAGTCTATACCCGTCAACTTTTACCATTTTCTTTTAAATTTTTTTTTTCGTGTGTTGGTTGTTTAAAAAAACAACCAAGCCGAGAACTGATTACGTGTCCCCGGTTTGTGTCCACCTCGTTCCTGTTTTTGCTGTTTATGTAGCTAGTTGATGTTTTGGAACGACATCGCTCACCTCCCTTCTACTTACTTTCGTCCTAAGCAGCTCGTCGCACTCTTTCACTTGCCTTTGACAAACGTGAGTGAGCTACAAACAGAAACATGTTTGCATACTAAATTTAATATTTTTATGCAAATTCACGTTCCCTCCGAAGCAAAAGAGAGTGTGCAGTGTGCATCCAACTGGATCCTGGGGGCCATGATGGAAAATGGCGGACGAGGTTGGGGAAAATGGCGGCCAGTGTCATGGCGCGCTGCAGCAGTCAGTTACGCTACTTGCCGGGATATTTGTCACGATCGTAACATGCTACTTGGAATCGTGTCGGGCCGCGGCACTCCTGCTGTGTGAGGATATCTTGGCAAGTTCTCACACCGGGGTTCTGTCCCATCTTAGTGGATCAAGGTTGAAATGGGGGACGAAAAAGTCTCGCACGGCCTGGAATTGGGAAAAAATGACATGTGAACATGCAGTTCAAAGATGAAGTGTGCTATGTGATTCTTAAAGAACTGTTCTGATAAGGTGAGACAATTTCGATAACAGCTTCAAAAATAAAAAGTGGTGTGTTTAAGCAAAAAAATAGGATAAATCTTAGAGGCTTCATGTTTAGGGTAATATTGCTTCTAATTCATATCCGTAATTGGTTTTTAGTTTGACTCTTTAGAATTTTTTTTTTGAATCTTATCCCACGCCGATCATAGTTTCCTCGCTTGATGTCATTGATTTTCCAAATTTTCAAAAATCAGTTTATAACGTAAATATATTGCAAAAAAAACGTTCGTTCGGAGAGTGCGAGTAGGGGCATGGGGAGGGGGGGGGGGGGGTGTTGTGTGCAGTTTCAAATGAGACTTTAATATTTGCTGCACACCAGAGTTGGAAATTATAAAAATACCAAAAAAAAGGACAATAAATAAGCCAGATTGAAACCCATAACCATCACACAAACTCGAAAAAAAGATAGTGATACGAATCAAAATAAATCAGAATCAAAATTCAAAACAATTTTATTTCCGGTTAGTCATTAATAAATCATTCGAAATGTTGATGCTTTTTCTGAACAAAAAAAATTCAGACAAGTATTTTCAAAACATCAGAAACGGTATGCAAATTAAAAATTGGAATAAAGCCAGAATTTGAAGCTTCGGTCATAACAATCAGTGCACAGAAGAAGAATAGATCAAATATAGCACCATTGATAAGAAATTAAACTCGAATTCTCACAAAAAATCAGATCAGGTCAGAATAATTGATAATAATGTAGGATTTTATTTATATATTTATTCATTCATTTATTCATTTGTTTATTTTTTTATCCATGAGGAATGAATTGATGACATGTGATTAAAATGCTTCTTATAAAATTCTACTTTCTCATTTTCAATATCCATACTTTTCTTACTTTCTATTTGACAAGAATTTTCATAATGTTGAAATGTTCTTAGTTATGTTCTTTTAATTTTCATCGATAACTTAGCTTAGCTTAGCTTAGCTTGATTGACTACTCACATCCACCTTTAATCATTGAATCCGAAATGCTTCATCATTAGATTAGAAAAGTTTTTTAATCCTGGCTCTGTACATTGTGCTGACTTTTTGAATTAAATGTATTTTACGAATATATCTTGATTGATATCATCATTATTTATGCATTTCGAACACCATAATCGCAGGCGTGGCTCAGTAGAAATATTTCTACATCGCCAATGGTTGCTACTCCGTGATTGACCGAGGCCATCAGTTTTGTACAAAGGTCAAAAGAATGGTACTTGGGATTAGTATTTCATTCTCGTTGTACAAAACTGATGCTCTCTCTTTGAACATCAATAACGGCGCCGCCCACGTCCTAGTAGTCAATGGATTGGGAAAAATTAAGAAAGGGATGAAAGATATGAATTTGCGCTTTAGGACCGAGGTCACCTCTGCATCCTAGCAAATAATTTTTTCTGGGATGGGGTGAAAGGATATGATCAGGAGACACTTCTGACTAGTGTAAAGATCTGAATAAACTGTAATTTAAATCCTAGACCTTATGTTGATTCTGGAGGAAGGTTAAATATGATTCATGCAAATGTATTTTGTGTTTTCATGATATTTTCAGCGAAAACCTAAAAAATTGTACTGAACATCTTGACTTCCTTCTTGAAATTCTTTATTTTTAACATAATTCAACCAATGCTTTCTTTTTTGCATTTTTGCACGATTTTTAAAGCTTCAATAACTATTTTACAATAGACGAAAAAACAGATTTTTAAATCAATAAAAACTGGTTTTGAATAATTCAATATAAACTGTTAATGAATAAAATATACGAATAAATCAGTCTTATGTTTTTTTTTTTATTAATGATTGATTTTTTTCAAAAAGTACATAAAAAATTATACAGTCTAATATAATCATTACTTTTGTTTTAATGTAATCAATCATGAAACAATATTTTACTATCCTAGCTGTATTATTGTTGTAAATTTAACAAAAAAAAATTGCTTAAGATTAAATCCTTTTAATTGCTGCGGAATCATTGCATCTCGATTTTGTAAACTATATTAAATTCTCATTATCATGATTTAATTTAAACTAGAACTTTATAATAGAAACAGCTAATATGTTGCAGATGATCGACAGATAATATTGATGAAAAAAATTGAGCATTCAAAGGTACAAATGCCTTCTTGAAAGTTATTAGTATGTTTGTTTTTTAATTGCAGTTTACATATTTATATTTCACAAAACAATGAATCGAGAAATCAATTAGTGTAAAGAAAAAAGTTGTTTTTGCGAACGTCAAAATAAAAACTATTAAAGCCTTAT
This sequence comes from Uranotaenia lowii, assembly GCF_029784155.1. Classification (NCBI taxonomy): domain Eukaryota; kingdom Metazoa; phylum Arthropoda; class Insecta; order Diptera; family Culicidae; genus Uranotaenia; species Uranotaenia lowii. The sequence goes on from NC_073693.1 coordinate 314,458,290, forward strand.
TTAAATGCTAACGATATGTGTTGATGCAATATGAGAGATAATGTTTAATTCACCTGGTTTAAAGTTACTGTGGTACTGCTTTGTCGAAATATAAATCTTAAGAATCTTCAGTAAAATTTATTGTAGGTATGGACAGTTCCTTGTCCTCAAGCTTCAATGGGAGGAGAAGCCAATACAGCCAGTGAAATTCCCTTAAGTAGTTCCTTAGACTGACAATTTTTCGTAAAACCGTGGGGACAATGAGATAAATATATCATCCGAATTCCCAACCGAGCATGAGCAAATCAAGACCGAAATAGTGCTTTTTCCTCGGGCAATTCTATATTAAGACTTTTTCTTTCCACTATTCCCGATTAAAATAGAAAGTTTCTCTATCAATATATTATTTGGCAACTATTCTCCGATTGCATACATCGAACATTCACGAAAGGTTTTAATTTTTAATCATCTACAACTTTTTCTCAGAAGTCTTAAATTGTTATTCGTAATTGAAATGGCAACACTTCAACATTAGTTGTTACCAAAGGACTAAAGAAGTAATGAGTTCATATATGCTGTGAATTTCCAGCCAATTATATCGGCTCTTCTCTCCAGCTCAAGCAGCGAAATACACCCACACACACAAACATGGGATACATAACGTCAGGTCCCGGCAACGATACAGGATTTGTCTATGTATCGCGTGAACCAACATCTTTTAACTAAGTGTTGGTGATTCTCATTTTTAAGCTTTTTTTCCTCAGATTTAAGCTTTTGTTTGCCTTGAGAGAATAGGAGATGAAAGCTCAAATCTGAAGAAAAAAGCTTAAATCTGTCAAAAAAAAGGGGAAATCTGAGGGGAAATCTGAGAGATGTGCTCCATACGGTTTGTATAGCATTGCCAGGATGTGCATAACGTACCCGAACTTACACATATGTAGATAGAGAGAGTGAGAGCAATGCGTACCAAACCAAACCTATCCCGCATCTACCAATCAACGGCTGGTCAAAGAGAATCAGCCAAACTTACTTGTTGTTGTTCTCTTCCTGCATTCTGCATTTTAAAAAAGAAAGTCAAGCGACAATCTTTAACTGAGAATGCTATTTCTCACATATCATTTGTTGGTTACCTCTTTCTCACTTTTCCCAAATATGTTCAATTAGTACTAACTGTGCTTTCACAACGAACAAAAGTCATCCACACAAAATCATACATAGGGGAACATGCCCTATTATGCGCCACCTAAGCGAATCACTGATTTTCTATGTATTCCACGTACAAATTGTGTTGAAAATGGGTGTAATCGTTGAAGAAAAGTGTTTCCAACAAATGCCTATGATTTTTTATTACTCCAAATTGCTATAGTTTCTTCAAAAACTTGATTTTTAAAAACCATATTCAAAGCCACAGAACAAAACTGTGTTGCAAATACGCGCCGCTGTGTATTCAATACGCGCCTAGCAGCCGAACACACCCCGAAAGCAGCCGAAGACCAAAAACACACCAATACTTACAGACCAATTTGACTGAAAAGAATTTCAAAATGGACTAATCAAAATTAAAAAAAAATTAAAAGTAGATTTTTTGGGCTGAATTAACGCTCAAAATATGGTTTTTTATTTAACTTTTTGTTCATTTTCAATGAAAATTGACCTTTTTGAAAAATTAATGCTATTTCCAGCCTACTACGATTGGCGCGTTATAACGAGGCGCATGGGGCCGTGATAGAACATACCCATAAAAAGCACACCTTAGCGAGTTCAGTATGATTTTTTAGCAGAAAATCATACTTTAGATTCTCCTCTATCGATGTGTCAGAAAATATTGTCTTATTCTTTTTTCTCTGCTTGGTGACACCTTATTGAAAGTGTTTTAAAATTTAGATCGAAATGAAGAAAAACCTAAATTGTGAAATTATCACGACACAGGGGGCATTTTAAGGAAAAATTCATACTTGCCATGACCAATCACAGCATTTAAAACAAATTGGTATTATTTTGCAGGCTTAAATGTTTCAGATTCTTCAAAACGAAGGTGGCGCGTATTAGCCACATGGGGCATTATATGAACTTTTCCCCTACTTGCACGAACCCAATTCTAACAAATCAACAAAAAAAGTATGCTCACAGTTTAGTGTTAAAACTTCGACCCCTCTTGCAACTCTATTGATCCGCTAATAAGACTCGTCATGACCAAAGGAAGAATCATCGCCAATCAAATTCTAATGTAATGAACTCTCCAAATATTACAGAATGTAATGTTTTTCAACTCTCCCATAAAGCTACTCTCGCTGCTCTCCAGGCTGCTCAGCAACCTCACACACACCAAATTAAATTATGCTGGGGAAAAAAATACACATCCTGGCAATGCTATACAAACCGTATGGAGCACATCTCTCAGATTTCCCCTCAGATTTCCCCCTTTTTTGACAGATTTAAGCTTTTTTCTTCAGATTTGAGCTTTTCATCTCCTATTCTCTCAAGGCAAACAAAAGCTTAAATCTGAGGAAAAAAAGCTTAAAAATGAGAATCACCAACACTTAGTTAAAAGATGTTGGTCACGCGATACATAGACAAATCCTGTATCGTTGCCGGGACCTGAAAAAATATAACAACCTTCACAAATGCATGCAGGCAGGGACTAGAAAAACCACCTATAACTGATCTCATTCAAATTTAAAACTAACTATACACATTAAGGGGGATGGACTCTAGTTATACTGCTGCAGTTTAATATTAATTGGAGTGACCTCACCAAATTTCCCGCAACAGCTTCGTAACGTCATGTTCCTCTCCTGCCGGAATGTCAAAAATTGCCTTCCGCCGTACCACTTTACTTCGAATATTACTGTTCCCTTGGCGGCCATATTTGTGGAAATTTCACTTTTTTCTATTTACACTTTTCACGTATCACAGTCAGTTTTTCCACAATTATTTCACCATTCACAAACACCGCAACCACCTTTCACAAGCAATCCACCGAAATTTCTTTTTAAAAACTATTAAAGCTAGTCAGAATAAAACTTTTTCTAGCAGCTCCAAACCTATCAGACGGTTCTACACCAGAGCTCTTCTTTTAATTTTCATCGATAACGTCGATAAATAAAATTAACAAACAAAATCACGGTGATTAACTCTCATAAGTTTAAATATAATATGAAGATGAAAAAAAATAGTGTTTAACATTTGAAAATGATTTTTTCTAATAAAATCGTCCTTTCCAAAATAATGCAAGTGATAGCATTTTGGTGTCTATGTTTTAATGATTGAACTCGTACTTCAACTAGATTTTGTTTATCACCTCTCGTTTTGGTGATATGGAGTTTATATGGAGTTTTAAAAAGAATCAGTTTTGAGTGAAATCAATCATTGATAACTGATGAACTTACAAGTTAACATGAAAAAAAAAAACGGATCTGAACTTGTTTATTATTTTTTATTCAATTAAGGAATACTACTTTCAAGATGATGAATGATCTTAAAAAAATCTACAGTGTTTAATAATTCTTAAACACAAGAATTTCTGGCATTACTAAAGAAAGTTTTAAAAAACAAAGATTTTATTTCATTCAAAAAATTTTGCTGAAGTCTGAAAACGATTTGGTTTCTGCTTTGAGAAATATCTTAAATCCTATGTAGTCATTAATTCTTTAAACATTCGTTAAAAGTCTATTATTCTACAAAATTGGGAACAGTAAATAAACAGAAAACTTAAATTTAAAAAAAATTCACAGAAGTCAACATTACTTGTGTTCTTGCGGAAAGAAATGTGATATGAACCCTTCTTTCGAATTTCTATTGTTATGATTAAAAGTTTTGTCAGACAAGTGTAGAATTTTCTTGAATAATTTTTAACCTATTTGAAAATAATTTAGGGCACCAACATAAATAAAAATAAGCTCTTAAATTCTTTTCATCTAAAAAAGTTTTTATTCTGTGGCCATGTGAATTTATAAAAAAAACCTTTTGAATGTGGAGTTGAACATTTAGATAAAAATACAGGCTGAAATTGGGTTCTTGAAAAATATTTCATATCAGCATAAAATTTGTAATGATTAAAACAATTTTATGGATTTAGTGATAAATAATCGAAGTAATGGATGAATTTGATTAGATATACTTCTTAAAAAAATATTTCACAACCATGATGCACACTGCTTCTCCTCTTCCCTTATAAATTTCATTTAAATTAATAAGAGGTTTATATTTTAAAAAAAGTTAGAAATTAGAGAAGTTTAAACAAACTTTTTTACTTACTTTTTTTGATATCCTTTCAAACAGCATATACATCCTTTTATAAAACAATCTGCGATTCTTTAATATTCACCTGCGAACAATTGTTGACAAAAAGATAATTTTTCGTCATTTGTATATTGAGCAGTTTAAAAATGATCAATTTAAGACTCTTTCAGGGGGGGGGGGGGGGGGGGGGGGGGGGGGGGGGGGGGTGGGGGGGGGGGGGTAGGGTCTAACGGATTAAAAAAAATAACACCATTTTTACGATTTTTTTCTAGAGCTATCGTTCAAACAAAATGTATTCAAATTTTTTGCATTATATAAAGCATTGTTAAAAAGAACATTTAGTAATTTTTTCGTAGAAAAATAATTGAAAAATGAGCCGGTGGACGGGAGCACTTTCGAGGATGCCATTTAAAAAAACAGGATTTGCGGTGGACACTGTATCTCAGCACAGAATCATCTGAAGTCAGAAAAAATCAGAGCAAAATATTTTTAATAGATTTTTTCTGGACCCCAACGTTTTTATTT
>NC_073693.1:314463535-314568535 GCF_029784155.1 Uranotaenia lowii
ATTTAAATTAATAAGAGGTTTATATTTTAAAAAAAGTTAGAAATTAGAGAAGTTTAACAAACTTTTTTACTTACTTTTTTTGATATCCTTTCAAACAGCATATACATCCTTTTATAAAACAATCTGCGATTCTTTAATATTCACTGCGAACAATTGTTGACAAAAAGATAATTTTCGTCATTTGTATATTGAGCAGTTTAAAAATGATCAATTTAAGAACTCTTTCAGGGGGGGGGGGGGGGGGGGGGTAGGGTCTAACGGATTAAAAAAAACACCATTTTTACGATTTTTTTTCTAGAGCTATCGTTCAAACAAATGTATTCAAATTTTTTGCATTATATAAAGCATTGTTAAAAGAACATTTAGTAATTTTTTCGTAGAAAAATATTGAAAAATGAGCCGGTGACGGAGCACTTTCGAGGATGCCATTTAAAAAACAGGATTTGCGGTGGACACTGTATCTCAGCACAGAATCATCTGAAGTCAAAAAATCAGAGCAAAATATTTTTAATAGATGTTTTTCTGGACCCCAACGTTTTTATTTAACTTAAAAATTTTTTTATAAAATTTTTGTGGCTGTTTGAAGTAAAAACTACGATTTTTAACGAAAAAATCCGCCATTTTTTATCTGTAAAACCTCCCCAAAGTAAAAAAAAACAAAAAAAGAAAAACGTTGGGGTCTGGTATTTTATATGTAGAAAATATGTTCCAAATTTGAAAAGAATCGGATAAGTTGTTTTCAAATGACGATGTCCACGGACTTTAAAAATGTGCTTTCGAGAAAAACGCGTTTGAAGTTTCTGCTCTTGCTTTCTTGCAGTGTTAGATAGGAGGAGATAAAGGCCTATAATTTCTACAGTTTTGCTTCAATTGACTTGAAAATTTGACACAACATTCTTGAAATGTTTTACAATAAGAAAATAAAAAAATAAAAAAATCGATTTTTTGAAAGTGTTAGACCCTACCCCCCCCTTAAAGAACCTTCCGATATAAATGTAATTTTACAAATGAAAAAATAAACACATGTAAATGAAATCTCAAGTTATCTACAATATTTTAATATCACCGCAAAACCCTCACAAAAATTGTAGTGATTCTCGTTTTCCATCAATACCTTTCGAAATCCAAACATTTATTTGTGAATGTGTTAACAATTGCTATGAATTTAAAACTGAATGTTTTATTATTTTTCAGAAGCATATTGCTGAATCGTGATTCGAAAAAACTAATTAATATAAAATTTTGTTTCGATTATTCAATTTCTAAATATAAATTTAATTCTTAACAAAATCATTAAAATCAAATTCTTAGGTATGCAACTTTCGGAACTTTATTTTTATTTGTTTTCTTTTAAATTGCAAGCTCTCATAGATTTTAAAATTTATTGTTACTGAATCGAAAGATACAGTTCCAAATTAGAAACGAATGATTTAGTAAAAAAGTGAAAAATAGTATTTTTCCTTCATGCATTCAATATTTTCAAACATAATGTATAATTTAAAATGAAAAAAAAATAATGAAGCGTTCATTTCTTATAGCTTATACTATTTTTCAATGAAAAGTCCTTGTTCCTGAGAAAATAGTCGAGTTATGACGGGATATTATCAGTGATATTATTATCACGGGTTTTTCATCATCTGGTAAAAATTAATACATAGGTAAGTTTTGGAGCCTTAGTTTTAAAACTTGTTTTTGGAGGTATATTCCTGACTCAATTTTCATGAGGTTTTGTTCATCATCTCTAATTTAAGAAAGAAGAAGTATTTTTGGTTTTTTTAGAAAATTGAATAGATTTGATTGTATAAAAATTTATAAAAGAGGTCAGCAATTTCGAATTAAACACTGTAGGTGCCATAACAAAAGTAATTTGGTGAAAATTGGTCTACGGGATTGCAAGTTACAGCGGTTTTAGTTTGGCGGACCGATTCTTTTCCAATTTTAAGAATTTAAGAAATTAATAAATTCTTTTAATTAAAAATCACCTCCATGGAGTGGAAAATTTTGAAAATTCCATAGAACATCCACTAGGAAATGTTCGAACTTTTCATATAAATTCCAGCGTTTCGAGTATTTTGTAACGGTTTTTTTTCGCTTGGGGGGCCCCCCCAATCCCGATCAGAAGAGCATATCAAAATCGTTACTCAAACCTATCTCAGCGAGATATTTATATCTGATTCAGTTATAGTTTTGAAATGAGATTTGTTGTTTATGTTTTTCTAAAACAGAATTATATCTACTCTTGGTTAGAACCATTTTTTCAAACGCACTTTTGGAAGCTTTAAGATGAAATTTATCGATGACCTAAATGAATGAAAATATTAATTTTTGAGGCATCGATTCTTTTATATTTTCAAAGCTTAAGTATTTATATTCAATCTTGTACTATAATCAACTTGTATACTTTCTTTAGAAGTATGAGTCGAAAGACAAAGACCGGGGACTGTTGTTTTTCTTTCTTTTGATCTGCCTGCTTTAAAAGCTGCTATTGAATTTTCGAAACCTTCAATTCAGTAGGTACATCTAGTATTTCTTCTCAAATCCTGATAAATCTATTCCAATTCATTAATTCTTATTTCAATGCATCAGGTAAACTTTCAATGTATTTCATTCATCAGAACGACACTCGAAGTCGACTGCCTGCCCGCCCGCACGCATCTCTTTTAAAATTCCAATAGTCCGATTCCATTTTTTCAAGCAAATGTATAGAAATTCCCATTGTCCAGTTTGAATCCACACAAACGACTGGCTGATTCCTGTGCGCACGATTTCCTTTGAGAATTCCAACTGTCCGATCCCGATTGGGCCGATCCATCAAATTTCCAATTCAACAGGTACATTTATATGAATTCCCATTGGCCAATTCTATGGAACCCAAACGGCTGCCTGTCTTTGCGCGCCGTCCCTAAAAAAGCAGCCGGGATCGAGCCATGCAGAATAAGTACGAAAATAAACACCCATCTTCTAGGAAGCACAGGTAGAGAAGTAACCAAGGACACGCAGTTGGTGAGATGGGATGGGAATGGAAAATTGATAAGTTCGATTCTCATTTTTTATCGCCATCTTTTTTTGCATACAAATCCAATAAGATATTTAGTTTATATATCCTATCTGGATGAGTTATAATTTTGTTTAAATTATAACAACGGTTGGTATGATTTAGTTATGGTTGCAAAGACTTTTTGATATAATTTGAGATATTTTAACATCCTACGAGTACTAAATTATAACTCGTCCAGATAGGAAAAAATTGAATATCAAAATTTCTCATCTTGATATAATTTAGTTTTTCTCTTCTGATCGGGGGGTGATCACCCCGATCACCCCCCCTCCCCCCCCCCCATAGGACCGCGCCTGAATCCGGTAGGAACAAGACGAGCGGGTGGCGAACGTGGGGTGCCCGAGAAATTGGAGAACGGTTGCCATGGACCGAGTGAATTTTAGGAATTATGTTCGTCAAGTTAGACCAAGCCCACCAATGGTTGCTAAACCTCGAATCGAGTACATTCAGCAACATATTTATCAACCCATCATCGCACCAACAGTTGCTAACTTGATTCGAGAAATAGCATTCGAGCAGTAGGTTGTTACAGGATGCGTTTATGTAGCAACCCGGTAACAACGCAGCCGGTAGTTGCTATCAGAAAATAAACAAACACAAATACCAACCTGGATCGAAACAATGGGTGCGAAAATAAGTAAGTAGATAAAAAGGCAACCAATCAACACATCTAAAATACCGACCGAAATAGCATTGCCCGGTGGGTTTGGTCTGAGGGCCCAAAATAGCAAGCGAGGTATTCTACTCTACACTCAAAATTTTAAATTCATAATCAAATTTTTATAACAGAATAAGGTTGTTCAAGAGTAACAAGCATGTTTTTTCGGATTTTTTTTAGACTTTGAATGACGGAAAACTGAACTGATGTAGGTGAATAATGTCTTGAAAGATTTTTGAACTACATCACGAGGTTCTTAAACTATTAGTTTAGTAAAAATCGGTTGGGAAACAAGAAGGATATATCGGTTTTAGTCAGGAGTGTCAAATTGACACTCCAGAGACTGTAACGGGTAAAAATTTAAGGGAAGGTGGAGAGTTAATCATGAGAAAAAGAATTATTCTTGAGTCCAAATGACTCCCAATTTTATAATTTTTGAAAATTGGTACTATTTCGAAACAAGAGTTTAGCCAAAAGTATTGTTTTAGAAACTGAACCGCTTTTCAGAAACTTAAAAATTGTTGCTTGTATATTAGACTGCCCCAAATTTGTATGGGAAATTCAAAACCTGTGACATGTTATACGCTGCAGGCTAAAATTGATCCTAGGCCTAGTACTAGATCTCATGCCAAATTTGAGCCAGATTGGATCACGGGAAGGGGTCGCTCAACGAGCCTGAAGTTTGTATGGGATTTTGAGACATTTTGTTCGGGAGAAACATGAAAAACAAGTTTTTCAGCAATAACTTTGGTTCCCGTCGGCCGATTTCTTTCAAAAACGGGTTTTCTTAAACCCTAAATTATGAAAAACATTTCATCGCAAGACTGCATATCGATAAGAGTTAAGACAAAAAAGTTATTAGGCTTCCAAAATGGGCTAACTTTTTTAAGGATGGTATTCATCACTGTAAATGAGTCGGGGCGGTCGAACTTATTGACGCCTCATTAGCAGTGATGAATACCACCGTAAAAAAAGTTAGCCCATTTTGGAAGTCCAATAACTTTTTTGTCTTAACTCTTATCGATATGCAGTCTTCGGATGAAATATTTTTCATAATTTAGGCTTTAAGAAAACCCGTTTTTGAAAGAAATCGGCCGATGGGAACCAAAGTTATTGATGAAAAACTGGTTTTTCATGTTTCTCCCGAACAAAATGTCTCAAAATCCCATACAAACTTCAGGCTCGTTGAGCGACCCCTTCCCGTGATCCGATCTGGCCCAAATTTGGCATGAGATCTTATACTAGGCCTAGGATCAATTTTAGCCTGCAGCGCATAACTTTTTCAAAAGTCGGGTCATTTGGGGCACTCTATTGTATATCTACCACAACTTGTAGAAATCTTGAACTTGGTAAAAAACAAAGAATTTTTTTTTAAATTCTTTTTTAAAGGAGTTTGACCCATGTAGGACATTCTTCCTTGTAAAAAAAATTGATCATTTTAGAAAGCTTTGTCGATTTATGTTTTTATCATCAAATTCTGTTCTTTGAGTGAAAACTTCAACTATTTTAAAATGGAAAATATTACACACTTTGAATACACCAATATTCATTCATTCGTATTTGTTGAAGTTTGTCCGAATGTTTACAAACAAAATCAGAATTCCGCTGAAAATGATGACTTTCTCCAGGAATTCCCAGTTCAAATAAATATGCTTAAGAAATTGACTCCAAACGTTTTGCAAGCCAGAAAGACTTCTTAAATACTAAAGATTTATCAGTGGCTGCCAACGTTTGTTTGTTAAAAATATTCTTCTGTTAACCTTGGTTAAGATTTCATTAAAATAGGTTGAATAAGAATAAGATGAACACAAGATTGTTACACCTTTTATTTTTTTTTATTCTGGAAATATCTATCGAAAGATCAATTTAGGAACCGTACAAACTTCCGCAATCAATAGAGTTCTTGAATGATCCTAAAGTCCACCAAAAGGAAACTGCATGGGTAGCGTCGCAGTCATTCGTATCCGAGTCAAGTAAATATTTCACAGAATCTGATGGTTCTTCTACCGATTCTCCTCCCTCGCTCCCTCAAGCAAACCCTTCTCAAACTCGTTTTGTTGACTCTAAGCTAACCGATGGATTTACTGCTTTCCGGTGCATATCTTCATGCAAACCATCTGACTGCTTCCGGGAACCGAATTGAGAGACCCAGAGAGCCAAGACCAGGACCAGGGCCAGGGCCAACCGACAGACCGACCGACCGGAGGGATAGAAAAGTCATTTGCATATTATTGAAAATCATATTCCGGAGGATTTATTCCGTTGCAACATGACATGCAGCTTTGGCAGGGATTTTCTTGTCCTAGCGAAATGGTTAGCATGGATAACATGGACTTCGGGAACGCTCTTCTGGTTCCTCTTGGTTTCTTCCTTGTTTGCAAATGACCTTGGGGGCTCAGACTCGCCGTATTTTATGACGTTTTTGATCTTAAGTCCTATTAAAATAGACGAATAAAAACATTTTAAGTTCACATACAACTTGATATGTAAAAAAAACAGTCACCATGAGAAGAAAGATTAAAAAAAAAACAAGCTAATGTGAATGCCACTAATTTTTAGATTATAAACCCCGCTGGTAAAATTAATTATTTAAACAATTTTTAGACTTTGCAATTCTTTGAAGAAAAATGTTATCACTCAATAAGACAAAAATTTACAGTTAATGCTTACAATACAAAACATCAAAGAGGAATATGGTTTCATTAGGAAAAAAATATGCAATTTTGACATTTTGGTCATTTTTGTCATTTTTGTCAATTCTGTCATTTTTGTCATTTTTGTCATTTTGTCATTTTTGTCATTTTTGTCATTTTTGTCATTTTTGTCATTTTTGTCATTTTTGTCATTTTTGTCATTTTTGTCATTTTTGTAATTTTTGTAATTTTTGTCATTTTTGTCATTTTTGTCATTTTTGTCATTTTCGTCATTTTCGTCATTTTTGTCATTTTTGTCATTTTTGTCATTTTTGTCATTTTTGTCATTTTTGTCATTTTTGTCATTTTTGTCATTTTTGTCATTTTTGTCATTTTTGTCATTTTTGTCATTTTTGTCATTTTTGTCATTTTTGTCATTTTTGTCGTTCTTGTCATTTTTGTCATTTTTGTCATTTTTGTCATTTTTGTCATTTTTGTCATTTTTGTCATTTTTGTCATTTTTGTCATTTTTGTCATTTTTGTCATTTTTGTCATTTTTGGCATTTTTGTCATTTTTGTCATTTTTGGCATTTTTGTCATTTTTGTCATTTTTGTCATTTTTGGCATTTTTGGCATTTTTGTCATTTTTGTCATTTTTGTCATTTTTGTCATTTTTGTCATTTTTGTCATTTTTGTCATTTTTGTCATTTTTGTCATTTTTGTCATTTTTGTCATTTTTGTCATTTTTGTCATTTTTGTCATTTTTGTCATTTTTGTCATTTTTGTCATTTTTGTCATTTTTGTCATTTTTGTCATTTTTGTCATTTTTGTCATTTTTGTCATTTTTGTCATTTTCGTCATTTTTGTCATTTTTGTCATTTTTGTCATTTTTGTCATTTTTGTCATTTTTGTCATTTTTGTCATTTTTGTCATTTTTGTCATTTTTGTCATTTTTGTCATTTTTGTCATTTTTGTCATTTTTGTCATTTTTGTCATTTTTGTCATTTTTGTCATTTTTGTCATTTTTGTCATTTTTGTCATTTTTGTCATTTTTGTCATTTTTGTCATTTTTGTCATTTTTGTCATTTTTGTCATTTTTGTCATTTTTGTCATTTTTGTCATTTTTGTCATTTTTGTCATTTTTGTCATTTTTGTCATTTTTGTCATTTTTGTCATTTTTGTCATTTTTGTCATTTTTGTCATTTTTGTCATTTTTGTCATTTTTGTCATTTTTGTCATTTTTGTCATTTTTGTCATTTTTGTCATATTTGTCATTTTTGCCTTTTTTGCCATTTTTGTCATTTTTGTCATTTTTGTCATTTTTGTCAGTTTTGCCATTTTTGTCATTTTTGTCATTTTTGTAATTTTTGTCATTTTTGTCATTTTTGTTATTTTTGTCATTTTTGTCATTTTTGTCATTTTTGTCATTTTTGTCATTTTTGTCATTTTTGTCATTTTTGTCATTTTTGTCATTTTTGTCATTTTTGTCATTTTTGTCATTTTTGTCATTTTTGTCATTTTTGTCATTTTTGTCATTTTTGTCATTTTTGTCATTTTTGTCATTTTTGTCATTTTTGTCATTTTTGTCATTTTTGTCATTTTTGTCATTTTTGTCATTTTTGTCAGTTTTGCCATTTTTGACATTTTTGTCATTCTTGTCATTTTTGACATTTTTGTCATTTTTGTCATTTTTGTCATTTTTTACAATATTTTGAAGTCACATTTTTATTTTTTACGAAAGTTTTAAGCATTCTACTACTTAAAAAATCTAAGGCAAAAGGCTAAGGCAAACATTTTACCAAATGATGTTTAAAAACATTTTTGGGTACAAAATAAAGTTCCAAAGTTGAACCATATTTTCGATTCGTCCCGTTCCCAGGACACGTGATTCCCACATGCTAGTTCAGCTTTTCAAAGTTTGCTGTTAGCTGTTCCTGACGAAAACTCATGTGGAAGCACAACCTTTGGGAGACATGAAGTTCTTAACGAAGATCGCGGAACAACATTGCTAGTGACTGGTGAAAGTATCATCCTCGGGAACTGTTTTCGAAAACCCGATATCACGGGGAAAAAGTTTTTCCACCAACTATAAGATAGGAGCTTTTCCCTTTGGAGTGGCAGTAGGGTTGTTTAGATTATTTCAAAATTTTCTAGAAAAGTTCTCGTTCAAAAAGCAAATATTCTTGGTAAGCATAATATTTCACTTGGAGGTAATGAAATCAAATTATAAAAAATAACAGGTTGATAGAAATAAGGCCTTTCACAATTTCTATCCAAGAGCAAACCCACCGTGCATAAACAACACCACATGGCGGGGTAACAAGTCAATGAACAGAACAAGTTCGGATCGTAAGTCAAAGTGCACTTTGCACCTGGCCGTGTGGTTCAACAGGAAGTTTGATTTTATCATTACGTGCGGTAAGTTTGGTGTTGGAGTTGTGCTAACGTGTCCGCGTTCGATACGACCTTTCTGGAAAACAGTTGTTTCCGGTGGCTGGCCTGTTGGCCAGAGTTCAATGGCTATCATCATCTATCTATCAGTTCGCATATGATGGTAAATCGACTGCTAATGAGATTTTAATGACTAATTTATGGTTTCGGAAAACGCAACACTGCTTTATTGCTTTCAAAAAGATAAAACGAGCACACGGAATGATGTTGCCTGAACTTGGAATAGGTTTTTATATGAAACTAGCTGACCCGGTGTGCGTTGCTACACCTCTCAAAATCAAATGATATTTTTCAGATATTTTTCAAATTTTTATTGTTTTGTTGGCATAATTTTAAATCAAATTATAACATCATTCATAAGCAATCGCTATAAATGAGAACTGCAGCTGGAGTTTCGAATTGCAACACAATGATAACTTAACATTATATTCTGAATCTTGATCTATAAATTTGTGTTAAAGATTTGATAATTTTAATCCACTCTCAAAAAGGAGGGTCTCAAATAAATTGTATGCAATGAATCTAACTTATAAAATATGGTTGATTTCGCTTGATATGTTGTAGATTTATGCAAAAAAAAACTGATAAGAGAGCCCTCCTGTCCTTCCTTTCACCCCCTGCTGAATGGAAGTCGTGATCTTTAATAATCATTCCCATTTTTTATCGTTCCCAAAAATCCTCTTATATCAAATATTGTTCTATTGGTTGATCAGTTTTTAAGCTTTACAACAAATTTTATAGGGAGCCCCCTCCTTTCTTCCCCTCTCTACACTGTAAAGCATAAGGGTCTATAACAATCATAGAAATATATCTCGTAACCAAATACCATTCCAAGCCATATTTGTTTCGATTTGTTGGCTTCGTTAACATAAATTGAGAACTTATGCTAACAAAATTGTATTGGGCTCACCTCCCTCCTCCTATGTACCTTCTCACAGAAAGAAGGATGGTATGTCAGATAATCATTGAATCATACCAAAATGATTTTCCATGTTAATTTTTGTCCTTTTCTCGGATTTAGTAAAAAAAAATTAAATGTAAGCTTTCCTCTTACCTTCCTATATTTTCAATTCTATCATCCTACTGCAAGAAAGGAATTGTTTCACATAGAAAAATTTCTCGTATTCTCGTATTTCTGATCCCATACCAAATTTGGTTTTATTTGCGTAGTAAATTCTTGAGTTCTGCATAAACTTGAAAGGAAGTACCATCCTTTCTTCCGTTCTCTCCATTGAATGGAGGGGAGAGTTTAATATTCATGAAGTATTTTTCGTACTCATATACTTTTTGATGCCAAATTTATCTTTCCGCTGAAAAATAGTGGGGCTTCAATTAATAATAGAAACATTTTTCGTATCTAGATACCCTCACATGTCAAAAATGGTTCAATTGGCTTTATGCTGAAAATTGTGAAGGAGAACTCTCCTCCCCTTTTCATTCACCTCTTTGAAGGAGTGAGGGATACCAAATATTCATAGAAGCATTTCTCGTACCCAAATATCGTTCCATGCCAAATTTGGTTCCATTTGCTGTTGTAGTTCTTGAGTTATGCATTAAAAATTGTATGAAACTCCTCCCTCCCTTCTTCCTTCTCCCCGCTGGAAGATGGAAGGGGTCTCAAATAATCATTATAACATGTCACGTTCCCAAATACCCACCCACGCCAAATTTTGTTACATTTGCTTAATTAGTTCCTGAGTTATGTAAAAAATTGTAAAAGAGGCCCCTCCCCCCTTACATCTCCCTACAGAAAAGAGGGAGGGGTCTCAAATAATCATATAAATAGTTTTTGTATCCAAATACCCTCCCATGCCAAATTTGGTTCTATTTGCTTTATTAGTTTTTGAGTTATGAAAAAAAAAAAAAAAGAGGCCCCCTCCTCCATTCTACTGGAAATAGGGAGGGGTCTCAAATAATCATTGAAATATTTTTCGTATCCAAATACCTTCACATGCCAAATTTGGATCCAATATCTTGATTAGTTCTCGAGTTATATGAAAAATTGTAAGGTAGCCCCCCTCCCCCTTCCTATCACGCCACTGAAAGGAGGGAGGGGTACCAAATATTCATAGAAATATTCCTCGTTCCCACCCCATGCCAAATATGATACCATTTGCTTGATGGGTTCTCGAGTTATGCAAAAAATTGTCTTTTGTTTGGGAGGCCCCTCCCCCCCTTCATGAGAGAGGGAGGGGTCTCAAACCACAATAGGAACCTTCCCCTGCCTCCAATACCCCCACCTGCCAAGTTTCACGCAACTCGGTTCAGTAGTTTCCGAGTCTATAGGGAATAGACAGACAGACAGACAGACAGACAGACAGACAGACAGACAGAAATTCATTTTTATATATATAGATAAATTTGGAAGAGTTTTCGAAACATTTTTCATCAGTGATGGTCAATTAAAATATTTGTTCTGATGCCATTCGAGGATGCTGTCTGTCTGTCTGTCTGTCTGTCTGTCTGTCTGTCTGTCTGTCTGTCTGTCTGTCTGTCTGTCTGTCTGTCTGTCTGTCTGTCTGTCTGTCTGTCTGTCTGTCTGTCTGTCTGTCTGTCTGTCTGTCTGTCTGTCTGTCTGTCTGTCTGTCTGTCTGTCTGTCTGTCTGTCTGTCTGTCTGTCTGTCTGTCTGTCTGTCTGTCTGTCTGTCTGTCTGTCTGTCTGTCTGTCTGTCTGTCTGTCTGTCTGTCTGTCTGTCTGTCTGTCTGTCTGTCTGTCTGTCTGTCTGTCTGTCTGTCTGTCTGTCTGTCTGTCTGTCTGTCTGTCTGTCTGTCTGTCTGTCTGTCTGTCTGTCTGTCTGTCTGTCTGTCTGTCTGTCTGTCTGTCTGTCTGTCTGTCTGTCTGTCTGTCTGTCTGTCTGTCTGTCTGTCTGTCTGTCTGTCTGTCTGTCTGTCTGTCTGTCTGTCTGTCTGTCTGTCTGTCTGTCTGTCTGTCTGTCTGTCTGTCTGTCTGTCTGTCTGTCTGTCTGTCTGTCTGTCTGTCTGTCTGTCTGTCTGTCTGTCTGTCTGTCTGTCTGTCTGTCTGTCTGTCTGTCTGTCTGTCTGTCTGTCTGTCTGTCTGTCTGTCTGTCTGTCTGTCTGTCTGTCTGTCTGTCTGTCTGTCTGTCTGTCTGTCTGTCTGTCTGTCTGTCTGTCTGTCTGTCTGTCTGTCTGTCTGTCTGTCTGTCTGTCTGTCTGTCTGTCTGTCTGTCTGTCTGTCTGTCTGTCTGTCTGTCTGTCTGTCTGTCTGTCTGTCTGTCTGTCTGTCTGTCTGTCTGTCTGTCTGTCTGTCTGTCTGTCTGTCTGTCTGTCTGTCTGTCTGTCTGTCTGTCTGTCTGTCTGTCTGTCTGTCTGTCTGTCTGTCTGTCTGTCTGTCTGTCTGTCTGTCTGTCTGTCTGTCTGTCTGTCTGTCTGTCTGTCTGTCTGTCTGTCTGTCTGTCTGTCTGTCTGTCTGTCTGTCTGTCTGTCTGTCTGTCTGTCTGTCTGTCTGTCTGTCTGTCTGTCTGTCTGTCTGTCTGTCTGTCTGTCTGTCTGTCTGTCTGTCTGTCTGTCTGTCTGTCTGTCTGTCTGTCTGTCTGTCTGTCTGTCTGTCTGTCTGTCTGTCTGTCTGTCTGTCTGTCTGTCTGTCTGTCTGTCTGTCTGTCTGTCTGTCTGTCTGTCTGTCTGTCTGTCTGTCTGTCTGTCTGTCTGTCTGTCTGTCTGTCTGTCTGTCTGTCTGTCTGTCTGTCTGTCTGTCTGTCTGTCTGTCTGTCTGTCTGTCTGTCTGTCTGTCTGTCTGTCTGTCTGTCTGTCTGTCTGTCTGTCTGTCTGTCTCTCTGTCTGTCTGTCTGACATGTGAAATTTGATAGAAGAGAAGAAGAGAGAAAAGAGGAGGAGGAGAACGTGAGCTGTGAGAAGTGCGACGTGAGACGGTTGAAGTGTTACGTAGGGCAAGAAAAGTGAAAAATGAGAAATGAGATATTAGAAGTGAGTCATTAGAAATGGGACGAGAAAAATACGAAGTGACGTGGAAGTGAAAGTGAGAAGTGAGATGTTACTCCCTAGATGCATTAGTTTATCGTGGAAATCTTGCTGGGAGCAAGGATGGCTTGTGGTTTTAAGCCCATTGAGTTACCAGAGGACTCTCTCTGGGTCCGAAGAAGATCACCCAACAGTTCCATAATCCATTTTCAAGCTTATGATACTTCCTAAATATCACTCACGATGACCCATTATTCAGTGGGGAAGTGGCAGTTGAACCAATTCTTATTGCTGGTCAGAAAAAGGATCATGTAACGAGCCCAATAGGGGATGGATTTTCCCAAATACACCTCGTGCAGCAGCAGCAGCCAAACCAGCTCTATGATTGTTGTGGTTGTTGAAAATAACTATTATCACAATTGTGAGCTACCGGCTACGAATTTTTACTTAGGGGATGGTGTGTGTGTGTGTGTGTGTGTGTGTGTGTGTGTGTGTGTGTGTGTGTGTGTGTGTGTGTGTGTGTGTGTGTGTGTGTGTGTGTGTGTGTGTGTGTGTGTGTGTGTGTGTGTGTGTGTGTGTGTGTGTGTGTGTGTGTGTGTGTGTGTGTGTGTGTGTGTGTGTGTGTGTGTGTGTGTGTGTGTGTGTGTGTGTGTGTGTGTGTGTGTGTGTGTGTGTGTGTGTGTGTGTGTGTGAGTACCCTAGAATAAAAGAACAACACCATTTTGCGGAACACCAGCAGGGTGGCACTTTTCACAATGATGGCGCGTTCATTGTTGTTGTGGAATCAGTGAAGCGCATTCTGTGAGTTTAATTTTGTTGGTTGTCCAGGGAAGCTTTCGTTCACATAAATTGGCATGAATCGGGATTGGTATTGTTCATTAATCAAACTCAACACAGATTTAAATCCCTTAGAAATTTCATTAAAAAATGTTTCTCCATTTCGTTTGAAAATGAAGAAGTCGTAATCAGTGCAAATAAAACCTTCAATTTGGATTTTCAT
This sequence comes from Uranotaenia lowii, assembly GCF_029784155.1. Lineage (NCBI taxonomy): Eukaryota > Metazoa > Arthropoda > Insecta > Diptera > Culicidae > Uranotaenia > Uranotaenia lowii. The sequence goes on from NC_073693.1 coordinate 314,477,272, forward strand.
TGTAACTAAATGTGATTTCGCCAGATCTCTGAAATTTTACCGCAATCATGTTGTGAACGAAATGACATTATCAACCATGCCTCGATCGACATTATTTGTTTTCCAATTCAATTCCCACCAGTTGATTGCATGGAAACACTCTTTTTTTTCTGTGAATCCAGGTAACAACTTTAGAAAACCAAATCCCCTCCTAGTCATTTGGAGCTCGGTTTCGTTGGGCAAAAAAAAAAAAATACTTGAACTATAAAATTGAATCCACACAGCTCCAACCTTGTTGTGGATTTTTTTGTTGCTTGTCTGCTTGCTCGTTCTTCCGTCTCTTTCCCTGTTCCATGCATTTCCGGTGTTCAACAAGCACAGTAAAATGTAATCAAGCTCGGGTAAAAGGATTAAACCCGATAAAAGCGGAACGAACGTGCCAAGCGCTTTAATCTCGTTTAGCTGGAAAGGTACACCCGGAGGCAGACTAGTAATAACAACAACAGCAACGTGGCCATTCCATGAGGTTCCATGACTTCCGCTGGGCTGCGGCAAAAGAGCTAGGTTAGTGGGAACATGAGTTGTAGGGCAATTGTGTGGGGCGAATAACGAAATTTTAATTTTGAATTTTCTGCTCCACTTGCAGAACGCAAGTGTACCTGCTGGAAGGTCCAAGAAATACTTTGATTTTTTTTCAGGACTGGATGTTATCGAAAGATTTGATCATGAGTTGGAACATTTAATTTATGAACAATTTGGAAATCTGGGTTATTAACATATGTTGAAAAATAACATCTCTAACTAAAATTATAAAAGGATTATTTGTGGCATTAAGAACAGGATAGTGATTTTTTTAGTTTAAATCTAGCGGACCCAATGTGGTTACCCAAGCAACCAAAAGTCCCATGTATACTAAAACGCGTGCCTTCAAAGTACGAATTTCGCTGAACAAGGGTTCCAAAGGGAATTTCTACCGAATTTTTTCGAAAGCGAAATGCGAACATCAAAGTTACAAAATGTTCCTCAAAAAACGTTTTTGTGACATGTCAATCGCTTCACTCAGTATTTTATGCTTAAAAGTTATATTTAAAAATCGATATTATGACCCGATATTTGATCTATATGCCGTTTCGTAATGTTTCTAAATAATAATTAACATGCGTCTCTACTGCTAGCCGCTGGCTGCCCTTGCAGGTATTCTAGGAAAGCTTATAACCACTTCGAATTTTACCTACTGGTAAGGCAACATCTAGGCGTGACCTTGTGGCAACGTGTCTGCCTATCTTCTCGAAGGGTCGCGGTTCAAATCGGGTATCAGGACTTTTTTCATGAGTTGTTTGATTGCTTAAGTAAGCAAATAAAACAAATATGTAGCAGAACTAGCGTGCGTGTCAGCATGTATCTGACAAAGTCAAATACAAAGCAATTAAGAAAGATGGAATGAGGTGACGAGAGGAATAAAGATGGATACCGAGAAACGAGACTTTTGTGTGCTTGGGTAGCTTCCCTTCCAAAATATTGAGTTTTTTTTTAAAGTATTCTGTTAGAATAAAACTTTCTATTAATTAAGATTTCAAAATTATTTGGAAGCGAGTTAAATGTATTGGAAGTTGAGCTCTGATTTTTAAGTTCTGCGTCTCAATGTAACTGCCTGGTTTGATAGTTGAAAAAGCCAAAAATTGTTGAGGCAACAACAACAGCAACGTGGTCATTCCATGAGGTTCACTTCCGCTGGGTTGTGGCAAAACCTTTTTATTAAGATAAAAAGAGAGGGAGATCTTCAATACAATAAATAATCTCGTAATTAAAAAAATAAACCTTTTTTAAAGTGGCAGATATCTCCACTTAACCCTAATCCGCTTGAGTGTCAATTTGACACTATTGGAAGTTTAACGGCTTGTTACTTTATTCGGGTGAATCCAAATATAACATTTTTTTCGAAGACCCTCAATGAATTCTTGAAATCTTTAATTTCGCATCATTTTTTTTTTGGACGCATTCTAAATGGCCAAGGAAAAACACTCTCTAATCAGGCTTTGAATGTCAATTTGACACTTCTCGCTAAAACCGTTATATCTCTCTTGTATCTCACCGATTTTAACAAAATGTATTGTATTGAAAACCTCGTAAAGTAACTCAAATATGTGTCTCAGACAATTCTCACCTACAACTTTGCAGTTTCAGTTCGTTATTCATAGACTTAGAAAAATAAACAATTAAAACATAATTCGGAAATATGACTGAATATTAGTTATGGAATGCTCCAAAAAATCACTTTGTATCGATAAAAGCTGAAATAAGAAGCTTTACGTTGTATTTAAAGGTATATTTTTTGGTTTACTTTTAGTTTTGATAAATATATCATATTTTTGTGAAGTATCGCAGCGCTTATGTAAATGACATCACTAGAATCGGTTTGAAATTGGCTTTCTGTTGAAAATTAATTTATTGCGGAAATCTTGCCCAGCGAACATTTTTGTAGGTATATTTCTCAACAACTTTGTTATACGTTTCATATAAATTGTAGAATGATCATATGAAACTCAAAAACAGCATTTACCTAAAGCATGGATCACTACAAATCTGGACGCACTATTTATTTTACCACAGTGCTCCAAGTTGTTGGATCTGGAATGTTTTGGCAGCACTTTGTAGAGGAATGTTTCTTCTACCAGTGCTGAAAATTTCATTACGATTCGTTTTGTTTCGAAAAAGTTACACGTGATGGAAGCCGCGAGATGAAAATAAATTTTGAACAACCACGTCAAAAACCCGACGTGGTCGGGTTCAAAAATCGCGAAATCGTTAAAAATGGTCAAATCAACCGTGTGTAGCGTTCTCAAACGGGTCTGTGAGATGCGTACTATAGATCGGCAGGTTCATACCAAGCGTCATAGTGGAATTAAGGATCGGAAACTGAATTTGAAGGTGTTGAGAACGATCAAGGAAAACACAGGGTAGTCAGACTATGACATTGCCAAGAAATTCAACGCCGACCGGTGCACCGTCAGCAGAATTCGTCTACGCGAAGGAATATGATCCTATCGGACCAGTAAGCAACCAAACCGGACATTGAAGCAGAATTTAGAAGCCAAAGAACGTGCCCGCAAGTTATACAAGAAGATTCCAACGAAGTTCGACGGATGCATCCTCATGGATGACGAAACGTACGTGAAGATGGATTTTGGGCAGCTTTCTGGCCAAAAATTATGTAAAGCCACTGCAGTGGTGCACTGCACTGGTCGGGGTGATGTCCCCGGCAACTTCAAATTCGTTTTTGCTGATAAGTTTGCAAGAAAGTGTTTGATCTGGCAAGGTATTTGCAGCTGCGGACGAAAAATTCCGGTTTTTTTTGTGAAAAACAAGACCATGGACTCCGAAATTTACAAGGAGGAATGCCTGAAAAACTTTTTTTTCGTACATTAGATCTCACAAAGCACTAGTTAAGTTTTCGCCAGATTTGGCAAGCTGCCACTACAGCTAGGAGGTTCTACAGTGGTATTGGGCCAACGGGTGGATTTTGTCGAAAAGGACATCAACCCACCCAACTGCCCTCAATTCCGCCCTATCGAAAAAATTTGGGCAATTGTCAAGCAGAAGATGAAGAAGAATGGTAGGACGACTCGCAATGCAACAGAGATGAAGAGATTGTGGAACAAAATGGCCGCTGAGGTCAGCGAATAGGGTGTTCAAACTATAATGAGTGATACTCAACGAAAAGTTCGAAAATTCATCAAAACAACATCGGAATATTTTTTTTATTATTTTTCCTTCAAAGTGCAATAAAACTCTACATTTCAAGTTCAAAACATTTTTATTTCGTTTACATAGCTCTGAGATAGACCCGTTTTAATGCGTCCAGATTTGTAGTGATCCATGCTTTACCAAAGTGAAAGCAAAATACATACATATGTTCAACTTCTGGCTAAAGCGATAAGAATATACGAATTAGCCGATATTCGACACCTTATTCATACATACCTACTGAAAAAATGCAAGAGAGTATAAGTTTTTTTCTCTCAACGCATGCGAACCGTTTGCAAGCACCAATATTTGTTACCTTTGTCATTGAGCAATTCTTGCAAATAAACATGCATAATTTGCAAACATGGCGGATTTTTTATCATATCCGATTTAAAACATTTAATCCGACTTCGAGCAACGATTTTTACGACCTTTTCCTTGCGTTAGTTGGAATTGCGATTCGCAGAAACGTTTTTAACAGTCTTCACGGAGCAACCCATGTGCGATGTGCATACAAGTTTGTAAACACACTTGTACCTTACTAATGAGGTGCGTGTTGAACTTGCTTTGATGTAAACATACTCGAACTCAAGTGTAGAGTTCAAGTTTAAACTTGGGTGCGCTTTCATGTTCAAAATGTTCTAAAATCAATCACAGCAGTCAACTTTGGTAGTGTTTAATTTTTATTTTGGTTTCGGTTACCGTGGGGAGACTTTACTCCTGAGAACATCCCTGGCCATCGTTCATGACTGCTGCTGTGATTCGGGCCAAAAGATCAATTTAAACTTAAGTGATGTGCTGAAACTAATCCGAAAAAATACGGAAGATGCATCTGGTGTCCTGAAGAACTCAGAGGTAAATAAATAATCAGTCTTAGTGGTGTATTCAGTTTAATGCCTTGTCGAATTTCCTTTGCAGAATTTTCGTTACCGGTTCATTGTCGAGAATTGCGCCTGGCCAACCTCTGCAAGGTCAAAGGTTTGTTCTTCTCGACCAAAAATTTATTGATAATGGAACAAAAAAAATCATCAATTAAATTTGGTCAATAACTTGTATTTGCCATTACCTCTATTGAAGTGTTCCTTTCGAAATAAAATGAAATAAATACGAGTTCTTCACTGTTTTATTTTTCTTAGGTATTTTTTTGAATGAATTGTCACAATGGTTTCTTCTCGAATTGAGATTTAAAAACTTCACGATTTGTCTCATTTTGCCGAGATCAATTTGGAACATCAGCGGCTAGTCGCATTCAGTTTCTTTTTAATATGCTTTCTTCTTCATTTCAATTGATCTGCCCGTTTCCGTCACAAGATATATGATGTGAAGATAATTTGTGTGGTCAGTACAATAACTGAAGACAACTTTTCAGGATCCCTAAGTGTGGTGCCAACAAAATGAAACGAACCTATTTTCTCAGTGAAAGTTTACGCCCGTTGCTCGAAGACTGAGTATAATGCTTTTTTGAAGTTTGGCTACTAATGCCTAGTTACACTGTTTTTTTTTTTATTTTTCTGAGACTTTGAGACAGTCTGAAGTTTCACGTTAGTATACAATACAACAAAATTCGTTAAGCGATCCAAGCACTTAAAATATCGTAACTTTTGCCTGGTGTGACGTATCTATGTGTACAAACATTAATGTTCGAACATGAGTACGAACATCGGTGCACACACTCGAGTACAACTTATACGCTCGGGTTGCTGTTTTTAAAAATCCTATGTATTGGATTGTATAAAAATCCAAGGTGAACTAGCGCCTAAAATTTTGCTCACAAGTTGAACTTGGTGCGTGTTTTCGTGAAGACTGGTTTTTAATGACTTTAGTAATCATTTTTAATGCGATTTTATGTTTTCAAATTGACAAAAAGCTCGAAAACAGCTTCTTTTGAAAATTCGTCAAAAATTTTGTGTTTCATGATTCGACAATCAAAAAATGCAAAAAGTTGCTATTTCATTCTTTTTTCAAATTTTGTATGGTGTGACTCCAGTAATTTTCACGGTTAATTGATTGAAAAATACGGTTTTTTCACCAATTTTTTACATTTTTTGTAGTCATGTCATGATCTTTAAAAAATATACCATTTTGTGCCACGTGTAGCTTCAAACTTCACTTTTCTTGGACACTTTGTGAAATTTGTTTGATCATTCCCTAGTTGATCTTCATTTTTTTCGAAGCATTTTTTGTCGTTTTTTTATTATTAGATTTTGATTAACGGAAAGTTGAAGTGTTGTAGGTAAATAATGTTCGAGAAACTTATTTTCGTAACTTTACGAGGTTTCCAAAATTAAAAATATTGTAAAAATAGGCTAAGAAACAAGAGAGATATATTAGTTTTAGTCAAGAATGTCAAATTGACACTCCAGGGTCTGAAACGGGTAAAAATTTCAGCGACGGATGAGGGCTAATCAATAAATGTTCCAATTACCCAAAAGGTGTTCTAAATTTTTTTTAAAAAGTGAAAAATGGTTTTTGACGATAATTTTTATGATACATTTAAAATAAAAGACATTCACCGTCTTCATTGAACGCTAGCTGATTCGGTGTGCTTTGCTTCCACTTCCATTGATAATTTAAGGTTGGTTAAAATCAGGGCCGTAAGAAGAGCTGACTCATGGGGGGGTTTGGTGACATTTTTTTTTCTACGATATTTTTGCTCAAACAATGCATTAATTAAAAAAAAAATTGAAATGCTCATTATTTTTAAATATTATTTGATTATTCATTTTTAAGTTCGTTTTCTAGTTAAAAAGAAACTAGTTTATCGCGTTAAAAAACGTTTGAAAATATTTACGTACCAAAATCTTTCAAATGATGATTAGGAAGAAGAATTGCGTAGCACCAAAATAGGAAACTTACTTTTATTAATGGTTGAAATCTTAAGTGAAATCAGAAGTTCTCCCACACGTATCCGGGCCGGGTAAATCCGGGTTATTTTATTGAAAACCTGGAAAAAATCGGTCATTCTAATTCCAAATTTTCAAACCAAAATCATGTAAATATCCGGGAAAATTTGACAAAAATCTGAAAATTATTTAAAAAAATCTAAGAAAAAAAAAACAGGTTCTGAATCGTATTTCAGCCTTTGAAAAAATCTTTTATGTTTATTTTAATAAATCTAGCTTGTAAAAATTTTTTTTTGGGGCGACAAATATTAAAATTATAATGATGCAATTTTATTTTTTCTTTGATTTTCCAATAAAATGTCATTAAAACTAGACAAAAACAAAATTTGGGCAACTGGACCGGGCAACTGAAAGTCCTTGTAAAACCGGATGATCTGACCGGCTTAATTTCGCTTATTTGATTTGAACTAACAACAAGTTTTTTAGGAAATAAATCCAATTTCCGAATGTGAAAGTGAAAGATTAAAATTTTACAGTAAAAATCGGATTTATGCAAAATCAATTTTTGTTAATGATTTTAGTTACAAATTTGGTTCTTGAGAATACTGCAACATTAATAATTTTCAACATTACGCCAAAAAATATGAAAATTTCTGAAATTTTTTTAAGAGAAGATACAAGTATCTTTGGGTATCATCAATTAATTCATAAAAAAATGATTCCTGTGGATGGTTTTTTTTTGCAAAATGAACTATAATTCCATTAAAATTTGTTATTTTCAGCTGAATTGTGCAAACGAACTAAATTCGGTTAAATTCTAAAATCGAATTAACAATCAGAATAATAAGGCTACAATCTCTTCCAATTTAAATCCTCACCGAAAGAGTCATCTTGATAATTTTATTTTAACTGTGGAACTCATCCACGAACTGAATCTTAATTTGAATATCGACTTTGAATTAAAAATTTGAATTTAAAATCTGTTTCGGAATTTCCATACGTTTTCTGAAATGTACATAAAACGGTTTCTGAAACCAATCATGAAACCTTAATAATAATTCTGATGTTTTAGGTTTCAATGACTATTTTTCATTTCAATTATGTATTTCTTATCCGACATATTCGAAAAATATAATCTTAATGTAAAAAAAGCGTATGAGTTTCGAAAAACATGAATCAAATTTTGCAGGAAATAAAAACCAAATTTAAACGTCGATTTCAGCACAGCTTCTTATTTCAATTTTTAATGATGATTCTAACCGAAAACAAGAATCCTAAACTGGAAACATTACCTGGAAATTGAAAACACAAATACAATTCCTATTTTGATTGTGAAGAACCAGAGTAAAATACAGTATAAAGAAATGAATGACTCTATAAGTGAGATAATTTTGAAAATTGGTAGCTGAACTCTGAGTCTGGGATTAGTTTTCGAAGCTTTGAAGTCAGTTTTTAATCAAGATTATTACTATCGAATAACCTTACTCCATCATCAAAATTTGATTGAATAATAAAAATTTTGTGTGTAGAGTAGAATACCTTGCTCCCCCTTCCCGTTCCAACGGCCATGGTTAAAATTATGTTATTTCATTTAAATTTAATAAAATTTCAACATAACAAATTACTACATAACATGTATTGTTTCTTGTTTAACGACACCTTACTATCCTTGTGTCATTCGTGTCTGCTTATTAACATGTTTGTCACACTATTGAATATGTGAATTTTCATTCATTTAAATGGGCAACGCTATCAATAAAATACATCATCTGATTTAAAAAAAATCATTTCGATAAATCATTGTCAATTATGTCGAAACGCTGACGTTTATCAATTTTTAACAAAAAATCCATCGAGGATCATATTATTTTTTTTAGTATTCAATTGGAACCCCCGCTTTTTGGATTTGGAGGGGTTTGAAAGTATTGAAGAAATCATTCCCGGTCTTAAAACGGTTAAATACAAAATTTCATGTTGATCGACGTTCAGTAGTTTCCGGAAATTGTTTGAGTTTTGTCACAATTTAAATAACTTATTATGGGAGCCCCCCTCCCCCTCCTTTAAGTCGGAGCGGCTTGAAAATATTTCAGAAACCATTTCCGACCCCACAAACTTACATTAAAAATTTCATATTGATCGGTGCAGTAGTTTTCGAGTCTTTAGGAAACAGAAAGACATACTGACAGACAAACATTTATTTCTATATTTAATGAAGAGTGCCCTCATTATTTTTAAGAAAAAAGTCTTTCAATACAACACATCATATGATTAGATCAAAATCTGTTGGCCAAATCAATAACCCAGCAAACATTTTTGTAGGTATATTTCTCAACAACTGTGTTAGACGTTTCATATAAATTATAGAATGATCGTATAAAACTCGAAAAAACAGCATTTACCTACCAAAGTTTAGGCAATATACATACATGGAAAAAATGCAAGAGAGTACAAATTTTTCTCTCACCACATGCGAACTGTTGCCAGCGACAATACTGCTGCTTCTGTCATTGGGCAATTCTTGCAAATACACTATCTGATTTTTATCAATCTGGTTGCACTGCTGGTCGCAGAGAGAACATCAAAGCTGTTCTCTCACTTGACCTACGCGGGAGAAAAAAAAGGAACGGAATCGTCTTCACAATCTGCAAACATGGCGGACTTTTTATCATATCCGATTAAAACCATTTAATCCGAGTTTGAGTAACGATTTTTACGACCTTTTAGTTAGGCTAGTTGAAATTACGATTCGCAGTAACGTTTTTTATGACTTGAGTTATCACTTTTAATGCGATTTCATGTTTGCTGGGAAATAATCTCATCATGTTAAAACGCTAATGTTTATCAATTTTTGGAAATGTTTGTTCAAAAATCCAGCAAACATAAAATCTCATTAGAAATGATAGCTCAAATCGTTAACAATGTGAATGCGAATCGCGATTCCTACCAAATCAGTAAACGATCGTTAAAACGGTTACATAAAGTCGGTATAGATCGGATATGATAAAAAGTCCGCCATGTTTGCTGATTTGTTCTCCCGCGCAGAATTCAAGTGAGAAAACAACATCGTTGCTCTCTCTGCGATAAGCAGTGCAACCAGATTGCTGAAAATTAGATATGAGAGAAGCAGCAAATATATTCGCTGGCAACGGTTTGCATGCATTGAGAGCAAATTTTGCGCTTTCTCGCATACTTTCAGGATGAATGTATAAGGTGTTGAATATCGTCCAATTTGTATAATTCTTATCGCTTAAGCCAGAGTTTAAAAACATGTATGTATATTGCCTCCACTTTGGTAGGTAAATGCTGTTTTTTTAGTTTTATGCGATGATTCTATGTTAAACCAAGTATGTTGAAAAATATACCTACAAAAATTTTAATGGGAGTTGTTACGAGCCCCTTCACAAAAACAATAAACGTTTGAAATCTTTGAATAATCTCATGACATAAACAATTTTATTATGTGCCAAATTGAATAAAAAATCATTAGGAAATTGTATGAGTTCTGACATTTCCTTCAATGAATATGTTAGAGCCCCCCCCCCCCTTTCCTACAAAAATATTTGTAAATATAATCCAAAATAAAATATATCCAAATACTTGAAAACCTGCTCACCACCATAATAAATCACTATATTATGACAAAATACGTGTTTGTGGAAAATTTGATTAAAATAACTAATAAATTGTATGAGTTGTGTCAAGTTTTATGAAAATTTTGTATGGGAGCTCCCCCTCTTTTAAGTCGGAGGGATTTGTAACTATAATAGAAACCATCTTCGGCCCCAAAAACCCTCAGATGCCAACTTTGACGATGATTGATTCAGTAGTTTCCGAGTCTAGAGAGAACAGACAGACAGACAAAACATTCATGAAACTACAAAAAGTCAATCAATACAATATATGTCGCGGTGTCTGAATACAACTTATGTAACGAAATTCATGATCCATATTTGTTAAACATTCACCAGCTGAACCATACGTTTTCTATTGGTTTTTTTCATGATCACATGGAAAAGAAATTCACAAAAGAGCAAAATCACCTTTGTTCCAAACAATTTTGCGGAGATTGATTTTATGTTTTTTTAATATTTGAATTTAGTTTCTTAATTAACTTTAAGTTAGTTGCCTGTGTTTACAAATTTTGCTTTCAAAATTGAAAAAAAAAATCAAATGACATTTTAGAAAAAGGGTTTTGAACTAGTCGAATTTATGGAACATTAGACCGCTGCAATAAATGACTTTTAGCTCCCATATGTTTTTTCGATACCTTTTTGGTTACCAAGCATCAATGTAAAATTTGAGATGATTTGGTTGATTCCTGAGTTAGTGCAACGCGTTTCAATTTTGTATTAAAATTTGTATGGGGGAAGAAACTTTCGCACTATAATCATCCAGAAAAGTCAAAAAGCTTGAAATTAAAGTTGGTCTTTTATTATTGGTTTTGACTATTTTTAAGTTTTTTTTTTGCTAACATGACAAGCAGTTCCGCGTTTGTTGTAACTTTTAATCATTTCAAAATAAAAAAAAACCAAATCCATCAAAAAGTATTTAAAAACTGCAGACCATGCTGCTGAGCTTTTGATTATATCAAGAAATTTTTTTGCAAAGGATAAATAAATCGAAAAATTCCCTAGCTATGCAAAGCAGTTTTTTGAGGTTTAGTATTCTCATCCTTTTATTACACAGCTTTCAAATAAGCAGTCAAAAATGCTCAAATTAAAAAAAAAATTTTTTGAAAAACAAAAATTCGAATAACATCGAATAGCTTTTTTGGAGTACTAGTTAGGTTTGTGCTTTGTTCACGCGAGTATTTTTCATCCATGGTTATATTTTTTGGAACTTTCAGTGCATCTCTGTAGATTTCTGAATGAAAAATATTGTTTTCTCATACAAATTTCCATACAAAATTAAAACTCATTGCGCTTAATCAAGACTGTATGAATCGCTTCCAGGCGGTCTAATGTGCATGTAAACCTCTGTTTGTAAATGCTTGATTGACGATCATTCTACACGTCCACTACAAAATTTAATAATTTCACATAGTTTTTTTTAAATATTTTTTAACTTAAGAAATATTTGAGATGTTTGCAGTTTTTTTTAACAATTATTAAAATCGTTTTTTTTTTCAATTTAAAATTTTGGAAATGTTATTTAAAAATGTTTTTTTACAATTTTTTTTTGAATTTATTTCAAATTAATTTATTAATAGCTATGTTGACAAAAACGTAAGTAGGTATCGTTAAGTTCTGTTTGTTTCTTCGAAATTGTTGTATCACTTTCAAAAAATCAATAATGTGTAGACATTTTGGCAAAAAAGTGTTCAAAATAAATGAAGATGCCTTTAAATTACATTGAATCAATTATTAGATCCATAATTGGTTTAAATATAATCTTCAATCAATAAATGCACCAAAATAAAATTTCAAGCTTCTTTAAGCTTGAAGTGTAACAGTTTTTGTGTTTGAACCTGTCACAAAAATGTTCAAGCAATTATTTCACGATATCTGTCGGAAGAACGTCACGAAACATTTTCCCACCCTCACCCTCTTTCAATTCCCTCAGATTACCTGGGGCAAAAACCAACAGAACCCTGAGAAAAAAAATATCCTTACCCAGGCACTGGGTGCTTATGGTTGTGTGAAGTTGAAAAACGACACAAAAAAAAACATAACTGCCTCAGACAAAAAAAAAACACAACATGGCGAGCAAGCAACTCGTAAAAACAGCAGAAAAAAATCTGCTCCACTATCAGTGAGACAATTTGCAGCAGCTTGAAAATGTGGCGGAAAAAATGGATTTGCTACAAGGGGCAACAACACAGCAAATTATGGCTCCGGTGGCCCCTCGGGGGAAAAAATGGGATAAACCTTTAAAGTTGCATTGGTCACTGGACTCCGGAATTTTGTTTGCCCGGGTAAGAGTGCTGCAGTTTTTTTTGTCTAGCAACCATTAGGAGGACGAGTTGATTGAAAAAATAATCAGATATTTCGGCCTCTGAAATCTTTGATAAAAAGTTTCATGCAGTTTTGTTTTATTTTTTTTTATAAATAAAACAAAAACTATATATCTAAACAATAAAAAAAAGTGTTTTAAACCACGTCCTACTAAAAAAAAATGCATTATGACAATACGACAGAAAAAAAGACAAGACTGGTAACATTTCCGGTGGAAAAGATGAACACGAAATTGCATTTATTTTTTCTGCTTACAATGGACTTATCCAGAATATAAGCGCGCGAATGTCAACTGTTGCAGGAAAGCATAAATAAAATAAAAGAAGCGTTTGTCCTACACTTTTTTTTCGGCTGGTCGTTGCTGCTTTTTGACCAGATGGTGATGATTTTGAGCGGATCTGAGATATAAACGAAGTTAAATTGTTTTCGTTTATTCATGAACAGGCTTCGTAATACCTTTTTTTTGTTAATACAACTGGTTCGAATTTAGCTTTAATACAATTGAAATTATCTTTAAGAAAATAAGCTTCGCTTGAAAATATGTTTGTTATTTTTAAAAAAATTTCATCCTCACTGTGTAGAATTCATTTCAAGAAAGTCACATTAAAAGTAATGTAAGGTTAGCTATTTTCTTTCTCAATTACTTCATTACTCAAGAAAGAAATTTCCACCAATATTTTGAGTTAAGTAATTATCTACGTATAAATCTCAACAAGTCCCTTATTAATGACATGGTTTCAATTTCAATAGCTCTGTAAACCATCCAGTGTCAAATGCAGTTCCGGTTCGCTTAAGATATTGCTCAAACAAATGCTCTTTTCCAAATTATCATTCATCACAGCTTATGGCACTTTATCATTGGGGGAAGTGAACAGTGTGGGACTCACACAGAAGGACAAAGAATGTACTACTCATTCATTCACCGAACGAAAGCCCCAATGCAATGCAATATGTGAATGGTTAAGAATGCAAAAGGCCAGGAGGCACACTAGGACTCAGTACGAACTGGGGGAGTGTGTTATTCGTTTTCCATCAGCAGCAGCATCCAAAAGCTGCAACAACCCCATGAGGTAAGGGGGGATAAAATGACAGAAGTACCAGCAGAAGATCACCCCCAAGAGTTGTTGATGTTTGTCTATTTGCTCACCCAGTCAGTCGAGTGGCGAATAATGTTTACTCGATTTGAGATGAGTTTCTCCCTGTTTGTACCCAATGGAGGTACGATGTGCGGGAGTTTATTTTTGTCCTGCACTGTTTATCAACAGCCCAAAGCTCTCCTCCCGTTAGAGGTACAGAGAAAAATAAGCGGCAGCAGTGAGTGTTTACTCTAGTTCTTTGAAATACATTCGCTATTTACTGCTGGACTGACAGGGAACAGGAAAAAAAAACATTCGGATAAAGTATCTTTTAACATTGAATGGAGTAACTATGTTGAGAAGTATAATCGCATTGTGACAAACCCTGAACAAACTTTGGCAATCAAACGAAATTTAAAATGACGAATGACGAATCATTGATTCAAAAGCTACCATAACGTTAAAAATGCCTATTGAAACAGATTCTACTTCAAAAGTTTTTTTTCTAACGGTCAATAGTTGGTTATGAAACAGCTAGTAAATGTTATATGTAAAATTAAACTTTCTGATGTTTATTTTCGGTATATTTGTATTCTACAATACCTATTAAATTTTTATTTATATGTTATTTTAAGATAATGTAAAAAAGTTATCATTTAATGCAAACAAAATGATCATGACATAGTTTCTCACATCCCAAGTGACAATTATAGCTTTATTATGGTCAGCAAAATTTCGTTAATCTTCATACAAAGCTTAAACGCATTCTATAACATCACCTGGACTCTAATAAAGCCAACATAAAGCTATTTGGCCCTATCCAAGAAACGTCATTGTTGGTCAGCTTTTGAAAAGCTATTAGGCTGGAACAAATATTAATTTCTTCTATTGTCACCCTCCCCCCCCCCCTCCCTTCGAGATTTCCAAAAAAAACCCGAAGGGGAGAATAAATAAATTTTGAAAAATTTTATTTAAATTTCAAAAATAAATTCAAATATCCGATAGATTTCAAGATCAAAACGGAATTTCTGGAAAATAGGATATATTTCACCTTTTTTATTCTGGATTTTATTGATTTTTTCGATAAAAAATTACTTTATTAATAGGTTTTGTGCAAAAATATTGTATGCAATATTGTTGCATACAGCATATAAGCTTTCGTACAATTGCTATGTTTTTCGCACTATTTTTTTATTATCCCCCCTTTGCGATGTTCCAACTCCAAGTGACAAAAGAAGGATTTGAAATTTGTTCCGGCCTTTTTAATCATGATAATAATTTTTTTTCGATTCTTTAAATTCCCGGAGTTTTTTTTTCCAGCAACCATAATGGTTGATGGATGATAATTGAATTTTTTCTAGACAATAATACGGTGCGGGACAAATGGTATTGTGCGGCAAGATGTTTTCTCAAATCACGCTTTTGGCTCATTTTCAACACCTTTCATGCTTCCTTATCTAATCTACCCGTCTATAATTTTCATTACTCTCATTTGATATTCTTCCTGTTAGAATGTATATTTCACTGAAATGCCATTAATCATTCAATTAAAAATCATTATTGACATATGATCTGGTAAAATTAATAGCCAAAACTCCAATGTTTTAACCATATTATGAGCATCTTTTCTACTGCCAGTAAAGATATTAAATAAACTGTGTATGAAATAGTATCTCAAAATAAATGCCCCTCGTCAAATCTGATGGTCAGTCATGATAGAATTGATGGAAAATAGGCCTGAACTGAAAAATTATTTTCTTGTATTGTGAATCTATGGCGTCATTTTGTGCCTTTCGATTTTGCAACCAACATGGCGTTAGTCATTCAGTGCTTAATAGCTTTTCCATGGTCAGAAAAATGGCTAATTTGTTTTATTATGATTTAATGATGACCCCATAAAAAGCTACGATTTGACGTTTCTCTCGCAAGACAACCAATTACACGCTTAGGGTGAGTTCCTCATATCTGAGTTATTAATCATTAGTACAGTTAATGAGGACAGACTTTTTGAATGAAAAGGAATTGGTTGTGAATGACCCATGTTATAAACCATGAGTGAAGTCGAATTTCGTTGTCTGACGCTATCTGAAAATCCAAGATGACGGCTTCCGCTGAACTTTAAAAAGTTGTAAATGACTTAAAATCGCATGAAACCCCAACAATATTGGTATTGGGTGAAAGGGCTAAACGAGTAGCAGCGGAATTTATTTCTTTCCGACGCCATCCTGAAATCCAAGATGGCGGCTTCCACTGAACTTCCACTGAAATGCTGTTAATCACTGGGAATCAAATGAATCTCCCATAATATGAGTGTTGAGAGTATTTCTCTTAACTAGTAGAAGTCGAATTTCGCTATCCGTCGACATAATGAAATCCAAGATGGCGGCTTCCACTGAACTATAAAATGCTGTTAATCACTGAAAATCGCAAGAAGGACCAACAATATGGGTATTTGGTGAAAGGGCTAATCTAGAAGCAGTCGAAACTTGCTATCGGACGTCATCTTGAAATCCGATATAGCGGCTTCCACTAAGCTTTGAAATGCTGTTAATCAATGGAAATCGCATAAAAATCCCACAATATGGGTTTAAAAAGATCAACGAGTAGACGACTAATTTTGCTATCAGGTGCATCTCTAAATCTAAGATGGCGGCTCCCACTCAACCTTAAATGCTGTTATTAACTGAAAACCGCATGAAACCGCCACATTATGGGTATTGACTAAATGAACGCGGATTTTGCTATCTGACGCCAGCATCAATCCAACATGACGGTTTCTTCTTGTAAAATTTCGACCAGCAGTAAATTTTAGAGCGAAAACGACACATTTTGGTCCCTGAAAAAGATCCAAAACGGATTGAAACGTTGGATACATAAAACAAAAATCGTTTTCGCTCTAAAAAAAACTGCAAGTCGGAACTTCCTAAGAAAAAACACAACAATCAGTACATTACCGAACATAAAAAGGTGACGGTTTTCGCAAAACTGTAAATTACCGAAAATCTCATGATACATCCACAATACGAGGTACTGGGTGAAAGGCTACACGATCTGAAGTCGAATTTCGTTGTCCGATGCCATCTTGAAAGCCAAGATGGCTTAGCTTAGCCTTTTCACCCAGTACCCATATAGTTGAATGCAATTTTTTGTCATTTACAGCATTTAAAGTTCAGCGAAAGCAGTCATATTGGATTTCGAGATGGCGTCAGATAGCGGAATTCGAATTCTACTCGTTAGACCATTTCACCTTATACCCCGTATTGTGGAAGCTTCATAAGATTTTTAGTAATTTATAGCTTTGGAGAAAAAGCGAAAGCCGCCATCTTGGATTAATGATGGCATCAGGTAGAATAATTTGACTTCTTCTAGTTATTCCTTCCACCCAATACTCATAAAGTGGGAATTTTATTTGAATATTATTACTAAAATCACTAAGTTTTATTACGGTTTAATAATCAAACACTGAGTGCTATTATAGAACATGCAAAAGAAAGCTTGGAGCAAACTTCTATGTTTTTGTTTTATTATAGTTTAAACACAGCAATCATAACTCTTTCAAAGAACTGAAACAGTATGTATAATACAAGTTCTATTAGCGTTTTCGAAACTATCTGTTAACACAGGGCCGTAGGAAGGACCGACTCATGGGGGAGTGCCTTATTTTTACCAAAGATTTTTTGACCAACAATGCACGAATACAAAATAAATTCAAATAGATTATGTTTGTAACTGCATGATTAATTATTTTTAAGTATTTTAACATTTAAAATGTTTGTTTTGAATCGTAACTTTTGAAAATTTGTCCTTAACTAAATAGGTGAACTTAATTCGTATTCATAAATAGTTTAAATCTTTGAATTTGTTTACGAGCCTGGTAGGACGAACATAGTTGATTTGAGCATAAAATAAGCTTTTTTCGTAGAGCCTTCCATTTAAAAAAAAAAAAAAACTTATTCTATATTCAAATCAAACAAGCCCAATCTACCAATCTATTTTACAAATTCAAAGGTTTTAAACTTAGATGAAATTTAATCAAATTTGAAAAAAAGTGAAAGGTTAAAATCATCACATTTTCGGATCAAATTTGCTTGGGGAAAACTTCAACCAAATTAATAATTTTAGTATGCAATTTTTCTTTATAAAAAACTTGAATTTAAATACATTGCGGATATCTTTTTTTTCGTATATTGCTTGTAGGCTTCATTGAAAAGGAAATGTCGAATGTTATGAATCGATTAATGAAACGTCATTCTACAAAC
Organism: Uranotaenia lowii; assembly: GCF_029784155.1. NCBI lineage: Eukaryota > Metazoa > Arthropoda > Insecta > Diptera > Culicidae > Uranotaenia > Uranotaenia lowii. The sequence continues at coordinate 314,495,127 of NC_073693.1, forward strand.
TTTAACACAACACTTTCCGTTGCTCAAATAAATTATATTAGCAATTTTTTATCTTTTGGTTTCTGAAATATAAAATGCCGAATTTTGGTGTCTCTTATGTATTTATAGTGTTAAACAATACACCGATAAAGTATAGTACTTTGTGCAAATTTTCGTTTTTGTGAAGATCAGGTAGGGGAGATGAGGGCATAACGAGCACCCGAGGCATAATGAGAACTACGCTTTTCTACGAAAGTGCGTATTTTCTTAAATAAATTTTCATGAGGATTTGTTTCGTACTTCCTATAGTATAAATTTTTCACAAAAAAAGGAATCTCCTTATCATCTTTACAGAGATATTTAAAAAAAACTAGCTTGGTTCTCAAGTTACGAAAATATTATAATTTTTGAGCACCACGAAATAAGCTCTTATGATCTTCAAATAACCTTGATCTATAATGTACGCACTGCAACATGATGTACACTTATTTTTTATTTTATTTACATAGTATTCCGTCTTACGACATAACTTGACGAACATAATTCCTAAAATTCACTCGGTTCATAGCTACCGTTCTCCAATTTCTCGGGCACCCCACGTTCGCCAGATCACGCTCCACTTGGTCTAACCACCTTGCTCGTTGCGCCCCCGCTCGTCTTGTTCCTACCGGATTCGTAGCGAACACCTGTTTTGCAGGACAGTCGTCCGGCATTCTCGCAACATGTCCTGCCCAGCGTATCCGGCCAGCCTTCACCACCTTCTGGATACTGGGTTCGCCGTAGAGTCGCGCGAGCTCGTGGTTCATCCTTCGCCTCCACACTCCGTTCTCCTGTACGCCGCCAAAGATGGTTCTTAACACTCGTCGCTCGAATACTCCGAGTGTACGCAGGTCCTCCTCGAGCAATATCCATGTCTCGTGCCCGTAGAGAACAACCGGTCTAATAAGCGTCATATACAGGTTACACTTCGTGCGAGGGCTAAGTCTTCTCGACCGCACTTGCTTGTGGAGTCCATAGTAGGCACGACTTCCGCTGATAATTCGCCTCCGGATCTCACGGCTGGTGTCATTGTCTGCGGTCACCAGTGAGCCGAGATAGACAAAGTCTTCGACTATCTCCAGCTCGTCGCCGTCGATCGTGACCTTGTTATTACTGGACAAGCGGGTTCGGTCGGTCTCGGATCCGCACGCCAGCATGTACTTCGTCTTGGACGTATTAATCATTAACCCAATCCTTCCTGCCTCGCGTTTCAGTTTGCGGTAGATCTCCTCCACCGCCGCAGATGATCTGCCGACTATATCAATGTCATCGGCAAAGCAGATAAGTTGACTGGATCTGTTGAAAATCGTGCCCCGCATTTCGCCCACCGCTCGTCGAATAACACCTTCTAGCGCCACGTTGAACATCATGCAGGATAGACCATCACCTTGTCGAAGCCCCCTGCGCGATTCGAATGAACTCGACAATTCACCCGAAATCCGCACACAGCACTGCGTTCCATCCATCGTCGCCTTGATCAGTCTGATCAGCTTCCTGGAAAAGCCGTTCTCGTCCATAATTTTCCATAGCTCGTTACGGTCGATCGTGTCGTATGCGGCTTTGAAGTCGATGAATAGATGGTGCGTAGGGACTTGGTGTTCGCGACATTTTTGGAGGATTTGCCGTAATGTGAATATCTGGTCCGTCGTAGACCGTCCCTCCATGAAGCCGGCCTGATGACTTCCCACGAATCTGTTTGCTTGTGGCGTTAGGCGGCGGAGTAGGATTCGGGACAACACTTTGTAGGCGGCATTGAGGACAGTGATCGCTCGGTAGTTCTCACAGTCCAATTTGTCGCCCTTCTTGTAGATGGGGCATATTACCCCCTCCTTCCACTCCTCCGGTAGCTGTTCAATGTCCCAGATCCGGATTATCAACCGGTGTAGGCAATCGGCCAACCTGTCCGGGCCCATTTTGATGAGTTCAGCTGCGATGCCATCCTTCCCAGCCGACTTGTTTCTATTCAGCTGGCGAATGGCTTCCTTAACTTCACTCATCGTTGGGAGTGGCTCCTCTTCGTCGTTGGCTACGCCGGCGATGTACCTTCCATGATGTACACATTGTTTCTCAATTTTTACCATCATAAAATTTTTGATTTTTCACTTTTATCAATTTTAAAACACGTTTTTACTTAAATTTGTTGACTAGGGGCATATAGAGCACCATATTATCGAGGCATAATGAGCATTTTCTGCCGTAGAATCTAGCAGCGAATTAAAATTGATTTATAGCGCCACACCTTGACTAGTTTTCATCCGACAATTTAGCCTATTGGTAAGGTGTCGGAGAGGTAATCAAAAGACTAGAGTTAGATTTCTGTTCGAGGTAATTTTTTTCCATTCACAATTCATGATCGATTTTTTTTATTGTTACATTATACGGCTAGTAGCATCATCCTCCGAACAAAGCACTTAATGTATGAGCGTGCGTGAATTGTTTGTATTCTACAAACAGACCTAGATTATTTTGTTATTGCTTTGTTTGATGAATCTACGACTCACCTGACTTCATCGAATTGAATTCGCTGTTAGATTCCCCGGCAAAAACGCACATCTTGCTCTGATTAATGGTGCTCATACTGCCTCAGGGGGGGTTCTCATTGTGCCTCCACAGTGGCTGGTTTTCAGCTTTTGGCAAAATTTTTAAAAATGCATTTTTTAACGTTTTCATTTAGTTTTTCACGTTTCAGCCCGTTAGGGAATAGGCTTTTCAAGTGTCTGAACACGAAACAATAATGTTACCTCCATAATATACATAGCTATGTATTTTCTATGGTTAAATAACCGTTTTCCTTAAGGTGGCCATTATGCCCCCATCTCCCCTACATGTTTTTTTAACAGCAAATATTTTTCATAAAAAATCAATTGCATAATGAGATTACTGTTGATGATTTTTTTCAAATAAAATTTAGATTTTTCGCATAAAACAAAAAACTGAAATTCAACTTTTATTTGTGTTTTTTAGCTGATTTGTGTTTAACACTAAACATACCGACACTTTGTATATACCTATTCATACCGCGAGCGGTCAAATGACGGTTTTCACTGTTTTCGCTAAAACTTATTTGTTTCTCAACCGATTTCTTTAAAATTTATAGTTTTGAAAAGCCTATAATGTGACTCAAATATGTTTTCTATACAATTTTCAGCTACAATCAATTATTTTAAAGTTATGTTAAGTCCAAGAAATTTTTTATGAAAAAACATGCTTCAGGAAAATTGCTATAAATCTGTTCATCAGTGCTCGAAAAAAATTTCACTTAGTGCATGAGAAAGCTGAAGTTAGAAGCTATAAGTTGCACATACGGAAGTTTTTATCAAATTTTTTTTAAGATCATGGCCACAAAAAAAGTTAAAAAGTTGTGTAAAACCCGTACTTTTCAATCAATCAACCGCCAAAGCTGTTCCTGTTACAGTAGAAAAATTTCAAAAAATGAATTGGAATGTTGACGTAATTTGTCACATTTTGGCATCTTTAGATTTTTTAAAATACGAAATACATAATTTATGACGAATTTTCAAAGGTAGCTGTTATTCAAATATTCAAATATTCGGATTTTTGATACAATTCCTACGCCTAAATTCAGCTTTGCACTGGATTTTGAGTATGTTATCGTAAGGTTTAGGCAATAAAATTATATTCAAAAGAAAGAAAATTTCATACCGGTTCTAGTGATGTAATTACATTGGCGGTGCGATGCTTGACAAAAATATAATAAATATATTTCTGAAAGTAAAACCAAAAAATTTGAGCGAATGCTCGTTTGTTTTTTCGTTTCCTTTCACCCGTCTTCGTGTGCAAAATAGCTTTGAGTTATTACCACCCACTGCGCCCGTCTGCCAAGCAAGAATTTGTGCTGACTTTTCAAAATTCAGAAACTACCTCACTGTTTTATTTATCATATTTTTGTCAAGCATTGCACTGCCAATGCAGTTACATCACTAGAACCGGTATGAAATTTTCTTTCTTTTGCATATAATTTTTTTGCCTTAACCTTACGATAACATACTCAAAATCCAGTGCAAAGCTGAATTTAGGTGTAGGAATTGTATCAAAAATCCGAATTGATGAAATGTTTGAAAAACAGCTACCTTTTAAAAATTCGTCATAAATTAGGTATTACGTATTTTAAAAAATCTAAAGATGCCAGAATGTGACAATTTACGTCAACATTCTAATCCATTTTTTGAATTTTTTCTACTGTAACAGGAATAGCTTTGGCGGTTGATTGATTGAAAAGTACGGGTTTTACACAACTTTTTAACTTTTTTTGTGGCCATGATCTTAAAAAAAATTTGATAAAAATTTCCGTATGGGCAACTTATAGCTTCTAACTTCAGCTTTCTCATGCATTAAGTGAAATTTTTTTCGAGCACTGATGAACAGATTTATAGCAATTTTCCTGAAGCATGTTTTTTCATAAAAAAATTCTTGGACTTAACATAACTCTGAAATAATTGATTGTAGCTGAAAATTGTCTAGGAAACATATTTGAGTCACATTATAGACTTTTCAAAACTATAAATTTTAAAGAAATCGGTTGAGAAACAAGAAAGTTTTAGCGAAAACAGTGAAAACCGTCATTTGACCGCTCGCGGTATGAATAGGTATACCACATGCGTTTTTCGAAAACCACAACACTTAGAAAATTTTTAAAAACGCAAAAATACTTGCATTTTGAAAATAAAAATAGTCCTGTCGTTAAATTTGCGAAAAAAAAAATTTATATAAGGTGTAATTATCATTCAAAGTTCAAAAACCGTCATTTGACCGCCTCCGGTACGTTTAGTGTTAAATCTAATTTTGATTGGAAATTTGAAATCTGGCAATTGAATTGACAAGCAATCTTAAGTTCTTTTGAATCAATCATGATCTCTTGAATTTCTCAACTTTTTATGTAGATTATAAAATTTATTTACAAGCTAAACCATTTTCTGAATTATTAATCTGCATTATGAATCTGAATACTGAACCTGAATTAAAAAATTGCGCTATGAATCTGTATCCAAATTTTCATACAATTTCTGGATGTACAAAAAATACAATTCCCGGATCTTTTACCAGATCATAATTTTATGAGCCAAATATTTGAGCCCTAATTCATGAACCAATTATTTAGATTCTGTTGTTCAGGTTTAATCTTTATCACTATTTTAATTATTTATTTTAAGTCTGTATTGTGAATCTGAATTAAAATGTGAATTTCATCAAATGATCTTCATCTAAGTTTCCAATTTTGGATTGTCATATCGAAGCTTTAATTTTTTTTTTGTGTTGGAATTAAGTTTATAACTTCGAATTTTAATATAAAACAAAATTTTTCTTTTTCCATATTCGGAAAACTTTTATCCAAATATGAAAAATGCATATGATCTCGAGAAAGAAGATTCTAATTTGATATAAAATGCAAAACAATATTTGAACCAGGATTTAAAGCAGCTTTTTGTTTCTAATTTCTTTTGATTATTCCAACTGAAAATCAAGAATCCTAACTGGATACAGAATCCAAAATTCGAAAAACGAAAAAAAATTTTGGTTATGGGAATTATGGAATCAAAACCTCCGGAAAAGTTTTATTTTAATTTAAAATTTAATATTCAGACCTGAATTTCTTATAACATATGACAAAATTTTGAAAAATTGTAGCAGAATTTTTATCTTGGGATGAATTTTTGAGGTTTGGGCATTAGTCCAGATTGATACTCTCGATTAACATTAGTCTTTTATCCTAATTTGGTTCTGTAAATTTTAGGTGCAGAGTATAATGCCTCGCTTGCTTTTTTGGTTATTCATGGGGGGGGGGGGGGGGTTAACCCCTAAACCCCCCCCCCCCCCCCCCCCCGTTCCTACGGCCGTGTGTTAACAAATGGTCGATTCAAGAATATAAGCATTTTGCATGACCATAACTAAACCGTCATAAAACGAGCTGCACAAAAACATGCCATAATTAAACCATTATAAAACATCCTAATGCTAATTAGCTTAATCTGTGTTACTTGGGAAGGAAATAATAAATAAAATAGATTATTATGTACTTTGAATTTATTCCATGAATAAAGTTCTTAAATTTTTACAGAGATCACAAAGCAATTGAATCTTTTGATCCGCCAGATAAAAATATATTTGATATTGATGAAATCCAATTTTCTTCAATCATTCGTTTGAGTTTCAAACAAGAAATGAAAAAAATACCTCCTAGTTTAAGGGCGAAAAACAGTATTTCGAGGGCTCAGGGTTGCAGTGGGTGATTCCCAGACATTAATTTAGCGGACATTCAGCTTCCAAATTTCGGGTCAGTTTCATTTATTCATATTTGCGGTTTTCCTTGAAATCAATTGATGACACTTGCACTGGTAGTTCAAACAGTTTATTTTAAACAATTACTACACAGTTTATTTTTTTTTCAATTTAATCGACTTTTACTGACTATAATTAATTAAGTACTAAACACTTAATATTAGCGAACAATTATAATTTTGAATTTGCAGCCTGGCCGTTTATTCGTCGTGCTGGAACAATCGTAAGTGATGGAATGGCAATTCAAAACCCAAGCCAAGCCTTCCTTTTTGCTGGTGAAGAAAGAGCCATTTCTTGCGCCAAACAATTCGCTGCTTGCAGAACAATAAATAGAAAGTGGTGAAATGTTTCACGAAATTCCGCTCGCTGATGTCATGGATCGATTTCCATGCATAAACACAGTAATCAGAATTTTTTTTAAATAAGTTTGAATTTTTAACAGCAAACAGTCTAATTTTTTCTGATGAATCTGTTATGCATATGTTATGTTCATATGAGTATTGACAGAGTTTGCCTTCTTTCAAATATGTAGTTTGTTCGGATAGCATGAGTTTTCTGATTAAACTTTTGTCGAATAGTTGAAAACCTCTTAACCTCTTAACCAATTAACTACAATTTTGAAAAAAAAGTTTCCTGGACGATAGAGTTCTTCGTAAAACTGAAGTGGTATATTGTCATAGAAATAAACTTCCGTGCAGTTTTCAGCGAAAAATAAGGGTTCTAGAGGAATATCATTATGTCATGATTACAATGTTAAAAGGAGGAATAGAGGGCGAGACTTCCAGTAGAAGCCCCCCCTTCCTAAATTTGAAATTCTTACTTCATCGGCAATTCAAATAACTTTTCGTTTGGTAAACAATCTCACCTAGTGAAAAATTTTGAAGATTCAAGGGTCTACCGACTAGGCAAAGTTCAACATTTCCGTATATATTTTAAACGGTTTTTTCCCGCTCGGAATGATCACCCGGAGTGATCAAGAAACAAATAAATAATATCATCCATTCATTTTTTAGCACTTCCATCTGTACCGTTGAGCCGTCAACACGTACGCCGGAGCATCGTATCGTTGCTGTGTACCTGCAGGAACATTTTACATTATTTATTTTTTCCTTACCTGTATTTCAATCAGCACTTTTCAGTGCTAAAATTATTTTCATTTTCTTTTATTCATATTTTCTCTTTTCTTTCCAGCATGGGGAAGTCTTCGGCCGGCTCAAGGGCCGGAAGAAAACGGATTGCTGAACCTAATCCAGGGCCATCTGCCAAAAAAGTTGAAATTTCCAATTCATTCGATGTCCTTCATAACATCGGTGATGAGGAAATATTCATATTTAATTCTGATAAGAGTACTAAGAAACCTTCTTCTTCTTATACTCTTAAAAACGAAAAGATTCCACCAATAACGGTCGCGATTCCTAACTTCAATGCCTTTCGAAAAGAAATCGTCACTTCCGTCAAGGATGTGAAGATTTCTTTTCAGATCGGTCGAAGGGGAACTGCTCGTATATTGGCGGAATCTTTTAATGATTTTCAAAAAATTTTAACTTATTTGAATAATAAAAAACACCAATTTTTTACGTACGACACTAGAAGTGATCGTCCTTTTAAAGTTGTACTTCGGGGTCTCACCGGCGATCAGACACCGGATGAGATCACAACTGAATTAAATTCTTTGTTAGGTTTTTCTCCAATTCAAGTAATTCAAATGAGGAAAAGAACCAACACGAATAATACCAGTAGTGTTGGTTTTGCTCCTGAACTTTATTTGGTCCATTTTAAAAAGGATCAGGTTAATAATTTAAAAATTCTGGAAAAGGCTCGTCTTATGTTTCATTGTCGAGTGAAATTTGAACCTTTTCGTAAATCTACTAAAAATTTTTTACAAAATATTACGCAATGTCGTCGTTGTCAAGCTTTTTGTCACGGCACTAAAAATTGTAGAATGAATGCCAGATGCATGTTTTGCGGCTCATTCGATCATGAAAAATCTAAATGCCTTTTTGGTGGTGATAAGCCAAAAACAGAATTTTTTAAGTGTGCGAATTGCGCAGGTAATCATTCCTCGAATTCTCTAGACTGTCCCATCAGGGCAAAAATTATTGCTTCTAGGAAAAATCCCAAAGTTTCCAGAAAAGTTTCTTCTCCTCCTTCGTCTTTTTCGTCTTAATACGTCAGGCCGGCAAACAATCTGCCTATTCGCAGTCAGCCTCGGCCTACTTTAGAATCACTTCTTGGTAATGCTCAAAGTGATTTTAATGTTAACTGTGCTGATTCAGCGCCACAGACTCGTTGTTTAACGTTCTCAGAGGTGGTTGAAAATGGGTTGCCCTCTTCAGGTTTAACTAATAAAAATGGGAAAAAACCAAGTCTCAACGTTCATGCGAAGGCTTGGGAAAATCCCCGAAATTCAAATACTTGTTCTTCTCCTTCATTTTCTGATCCTAACAATTTTGTTGATTTGGGTGAGATCACTGAGGAAAAATTAAAATTTTTGCATCAAAATTTAATGGAAATGATGCAACTTATGTTGAAAGCAAATTCAATGTTTGAAGCTTTTCAAACTTCTTTTAATTATGCTAACAAAATTATTATGACTTTACGATTCCCTCATGGATCCAAATAGATGTTTAAATATTATAAATTGGAACGCTAGATCTTTGCTGGCTAACCAAGATGAATTCTTTTTTTTTTTGAAAACTCAAAACATACATATTGCTGCCATCACTGAAACTTTTTTAAAGCCAGACAATAACTTGAAAAGCAATGCTTTCTTTAAAATTTTACGACATGATCGACTTGATCGACAAGGTGGGGGTGTAGCTATTGTCATCAATAGTCGTCTCAAATTTAGACTTCTTCCTTCTTTCAATAGAAAAGTCTTAGAAACAATTGGAATTGAATTAGAAACTTCTATGGGGAAAATTATAATTGTTGCCGCATATTTGCCTTTTCAATGTAGCGGTGAACAGAAAAATTTTTTGAAGGGAGATTTACAAAAACTCACCAGAAATAAATCTAAATTTTTTATTATTGGTGACTTTTATGCAAAACACCGATCTTGGAATAATATTTCATCAAATTCAAATGGGGAATATTTTGTTTAATGACTGCTCTGCAGGTTATTATACTGTTGAATATCCTAATGGGCATACTTGTTTTTCTTCAATTAGAAATCCCTCCACAATTGATTTGGTTCTAACGGATTTAGGCGAGCATTGTAGTCAATTAGTTTCTCATGCGGACCTCGATTCAGACCACCTTCCAGTAACTTTCTCTTTATCCCAAAGTCCCATTGAAAACCCTTTAAAATCAACTTTTAATTTTCAAAAGGCTAACTGGGAGCGATATATGAATTTTATTGAACGTAATTTAGATGTAAACGTTCCACTGAATTCAATAGAAGATATTGATTTGGCTATAGAAAATTTGACAACTTCAATAGTCAATGCTAAAGCCGCTTCAGTACCTGAAGTTAAACATAAATTTAATCAACCTTTAATTGATGATGATTTTCAGTTTTTGATACGACTGAAAAACATTCGTCGACGCCAATATCAACGTACTAGGGATCCTTATTTAAAATTTATTTATTGCGACCTTCAAAAAGAGATCAAACGTCGTTTAAATTTCATTCGTAATGAAAATTTTGCTAAATCAGTAGAGGACATAAAACCCTACTCAAAGCCATTTTGGAAATTAACTAAAATTCTGAAAAAGCCCCAGAAGCCAATTCCTACTTTGAAAGATGGGGATAAACTTCTTTTAACTAATTCAGAAAAAGCTCAAAAATTAGCCCAACAATTTGAGTCTGCTCATGACTTTAATTTAAACGTTGTTAGTCCTATTGACGCTCAAATTTCCCTTGAATTTGATGATATTCTTTCAAAGCAAAATGTGTTTGAAAGTTCTTGTGAGACAAATATTGATGAACTTAAATTGATTTTCAAAAAATTTAAAAATATGAAAGCTCCGGGGGAAGATGGGATTTTCTATATTCTTATTAAAAAGTTGCCTGAAAGCACTTTAAATTTTTTAGTTGAAATCTTCAACAAATGTTTTCACTTGGCTTATTTTCCCAATAAATGGAAAAATTCCAAAGTAACTCCAATTTTGAAACCTGGAAAAAGTGCTTCAGAGCCATCAAGTTATCGACCAATTAGTTTGCTTCCTTCTTTAAGTAAACTATTTGAGAGAGTTATTTTGAATAGAATGATGATTCACATTAATCAGAATTCTATTTTCCCTGATGAACAATTTGGTTTTCGTCATGGACATTCTACTACACATCAACTTTTGAGTGTAACTAATATGATTAACGCTAGCAAATCTGAAGGTTATTCAACTGGTGTTGCTCTTCTTGATATTGAAAAAGATTTTGACAGTGTTTGGCACAAAGGTTTAGTAGCTAAATTAGCTCGATTTGATTTTCCTGTATATCTCACCAAAATTATTCAAAATTATTTGACTAGCCGAACCTTACAAGTAAGCTATCAAAACTCATGCTCTGAAAGGACACCCATTAGAGTTGGTGTCCCTCAGGGTAGTATACTTGGGCCTATTTTATACAATATTTTTACTTCTGATCTTCCTGATGTACCAGAAGGAAAAGGTAGAAGATTATTTGCTGATGATACTTTGCTTTCAGCCAAAGGTCGAAATTTATGGGTGGTACGCAGTAGATTGCAACAAAATTTAAATTCCTTTTTGAATTACTTGAAAATGTGGAAAATTTCTCCTATCGCTTCCAAAACTCAACTTATTTTATTTCCCCATAAGCCAAGAGCAAATTTTTTAAAACCTAATGAAAATCATTCCATAACTTTTAATGGGGTTTCATTAGAATGGTCTGATCACGTGAAGTACTTGGGACTCACACTTGATCGGAATCTTACATTTAAAAATCACATTGAAGATATTCAATCTAAATGTAATAAATACACTAAATCTCTTTATTCTCTCATCAACAGGAAATCCAGGTTGTATCTGCGAAACAAGATGTTAATCTACAAACAGGTCTTTCGACCAGCGATAATGTATGCAGTTCCGATTTGGTCTAGCTGCTGCGCGACGAGGAAGAAAGCCATCCAGAGGATTCAGAACAAGGTTCTGAAAATGATTTTGCGGCTTCCACCTTGGCACAGCACCGAAGATCTTCATCGGATTGCGGGCATTGAATCGATCGAAGAGATGGCCAACAAAATCATCTCCAACTTCAGAGGCAAATCGATGCAGTCTTCCATCGCAGAGATTCGTTCTCTTTACAATTAAGTTAGTTTATAGGATTTAGGATTAAGTTTATACATCTTTTTTTTTTTTTGCTTAACAGGATATTCTCCTATAAATCAAATTATTTATTGCTAAAGCAAATTTAAAACAAATAAACAATGTTTAAAATTAACTGTATCAAAGAGTTGAACTGATCATAATTGATCTGAACACTTTAATTTAACTTTAATAATGTAACTTAAATGTAATGATTAAAAGACTAATAAAGACATATTAAAAAAAAATCCATTCATTTTTCAGTGCTGTCCGTGAAAGTAAAGGTAAACTTTTTATAAGCAGAATCCATCAACACAGCTTACAATCAAAACACAGCACGTACGTTTCCAGATTTTTGGCAAAAAAAAAAGTCTTGATCTGAGAAAAGAACATCGTGTTAAGGAATAAAAATTCTGTTGTGTAAATTTCATATTGTGTTACTTCTAGACATAAACTTTCTCTTTAAATTTTAATTCAAACTAAAGACAGACTGTTGAACCACGTTGAACGCTCGATAATCGGGCAAAGTTTTGATTACTGTATGCAGCGTGCAGTGAAAGCCCAACTGTCACCCAAGTGTTTCCCGTCCGTCAAAAAACTTATTTAAGCTCCGAAGGATAGTGCAAAGCACTCGCTCACACTTTTGCCCTGACATTTCCTCGCTGCCGCATGATTTATTCAGCTTCGCATCCTTCCAACATTTGGAGTTTCTTGCCCGGTCACATTCAACCCACTCCTTGGAGTCTTGCATCTCGAATTGTGTGTGTATCCTTGGAGCATGACAGGAGCGAACTTTGTAGCACCACTCCGCAGGAAACTTTCACTAATTACTCATGTGCAAAAGTTTTGCGCTAATCCTTGCCCTGATTGTGACACACGAAACCAACCCGACTGCAGACGCTTGTTCGCAAAAATACGAAATATTTTCCCCGAAATCATCGGAATTATTTTTTCCCTTAAGAAAAACGAATTTTAGGTTTGATTACTTTTCATAAAATATATTGAGTCTAAATACAAGAAATTTTGTTTAGAGTTCTATTAATATAAAAAAATGTATTACGAAACATTGAATCAACATAATTTATTGTAAGTAATTGGTTTGGGCTTGTGATATAGCTCAGTTGGCAAGTCTGTTGTCTCCTGAGCCGATGTCCGTGAGTTCGAGCCCGAGAGTAAACATCGAACACAGTTGTACCGGATAAGTTTTTCAATAACGATCCGCCAACTGTAACGTTGATAAAGTCGCGAATACCATAAAGATGGTAAATCGACTATATTCGAAACAAAAAAAAAAAAATAAGTAATTGGTTTGATGAGTGACGGCTTTTCCTGGAAGGCTTAGCAAATCATCGATTATGCTTAAACGAACAGAAACAGAAACAAACTTCACCTAATCGTACTTCATTAGGATGACGTTCTCAGAAGCCGTTGCGACGGACGTTGATGCTCATCTGAATTTATGATTCGATGTGTAATTAATTATTCATAAACTCGCGACACTTCGTGTCGATGGTTGTTTTCTTTGCACCTTGAGGTCAGAAGCTTATTACCTGCCTGGTGTCACAGACAAATAAGTTGAATTATTTGGTAAAACTTCGGACTGTTTAAATGAAAGTAGCTCAAAAGAGTAATTTCAGACAAATTTGAATATTAATTAATGCTTCCAACATTTTGATCTATGCGGATTTCTTTTCGGCGAGAAAGTAGGGCTGAAATTTTGACATATTTTTTCAGGGGTTTTTAGATTTGATATGAGAAGGCAAAATCTTTAATTCTTACAGGCGAAATTTTTAGATGACTTAATTCAAAGTTCTTTTCTGTACTCTGCTATAGTTTGAAATAATCATGTTAAGCTTAATTTTTCGAAAAAATAAATAACATGTTTTTAAAGTGTGGCGATGTTCCTTATTTTGCACTAATTGTTTCAAATGATGGACAAATGTGTTCCTAATTATGGACATATGACACGTTCCAGCGTGACCAGACGACTTTAAAACAGGCTTTTCGACTTTAATTTCAATTTTTTTCTTTATTATTCAACGAACCCTCACACACTATACACATTGGATACGCTTTTCAAATTTCCTGTCCAATACATATTAAGTATAAAGATAAAGATAACTAGTATTTATAAGTTTTTTTCAAGCTTTATTATGGAATTCAATATGCAGCTTGTTTTATAACTGTTTTATTATGGTCATAAAAAAATGCCTGGATTCCTGATTCAACTATTTGTTTTCAAGTAACAATAAAGCTTCTACTCAATATATTATTTTAGTTGTTTAGAAAAAATGCTCCTCAATATTCAGGTTGAGAGGTTGCCCGGTTTGATCCGGGTTTGCCCGGTTTTTATCAAAAAATTTGAGAAAAGTCCGGTTCAGCCCGGTTGCATGGATTTTTATTGGAAAATGTCCGAATTTTGTCGGAATTTATTCACTCAATTCGCCAAATCAAACAAAAATATGTAGCAAATTGTGTCGTTAAAAATTTTTATTTCTGCGTCCAAATCGAAATGTTTTGAGCAAGTTTTATAAAAATTATTATGAAAGGTTATTTGGAAGCCTGAAAAAAGATTCAAAATCTGCTGTAGAATTTTGATGAAAAATTTATTTTTTCAAGTTTTTTTTATTTTGTTGAGCAATTTCTGGACTTTCGCCATATTTGCCCGGATATTGCTCGGATTTTTGATGCTCAGTTTTGAAACCAATTCCCGTATTTGCTAGGTTTTAAGATAAAATCGCTCGAATTGATCTGACCCGGATACTTGCTGAAAAAAATCCGGCAACCTTATTCTAAATGCTCTATTAAAACTCCAACAAAACATGAACTAGAAAATTTGTTCCAAGCTTTTTTGCACTTTTTTTAAAGCCACGCAGTGCTTTAACCATAATTAAATCAGGTGACAGTTTCCAATTAAAATAATAAAACTGGACACGTTCAGGCTAGATTGCACATATTTGAATTAGAATCCCCATTTTAACAAATTTTTTATATGTCATGTTTGTTGTTTTATGAGTTATATAAAAAATATATTTGAAATACTTAAAATGAAGTGGTATGAATATTCTACAATATTAGTATTGAGTGAAAAGGCCCAACTTATTGTTTGACACCATCATTAATCCAATATGGCGGCTTCCGCAGTTCTTCTCAAAGCTTAAAGTTACTGTAAATCTCATGAAAGATCCACAATATGGGTATTGGGCGAAAGGGCTGAACGAGAAGAAGTCGAATTTCGCTATCCGACACCATTTTGAAATCCAAGATGATGGCATCCGCTAAAGTTGAAAATGCTATATTTGACTGACTTGGATTTCAAGATAGCGTCAGCGTTACAAAATTCCATTCTAACCCATGGTATCATTCCACCGGACATTCACGACCAATCCCTGATTTAGTATGTCCTCATTTACAGTACTAATGAGTTTCAACTCAGAAATGACGATCTCATCCTACGCGTGTGATTGATTGGCTTTTGAGAGATATTTATGTCAAATTTAAGCTTTTTATATGGCTCTCATAAAACTTATAACCATTCTGACCATAACAATGATGCATTAAACTGATTAACACGTTTTAGAATAGCTGTATAAAAGCGTATATCACAATGACGTTTCTAGAACTGGGCCAAATATCCAGATTTAGGCTTTGTTGGAGATGGTGATGTATAGAATTCGAAAAAAAATACAAAAAGTACAAAAAGTATTTATACAGAGAAAATCAAGAAATGTTTGCTTTTATATTTTTGAAAATTCACCATTAAACATCAGTATTCATACAACTAACCTTTATGAAATTCGAAACCCATATTTAATTTTTACAAAAATATTCATATAAACTTTGAATAAAAATATATCATTAGAATTGGTATGAAATTTCCTTTTTGATGAATACAAATTGATCTTAAATGTGAAATCTTGCGGGAATACAGTGAGGGAAATAAGAATTGTACCACTATGAGTATTGCTTGTAGAAATATGAATGATTGAAAATCAACAAAATTTTCTTCTACAGTTTGTTTTAAACTGTTCAACGGATAAACCAAAAATAAATTTCCTTTTTTTAATGAAGCATTTGGCGTTGAGGACCAAAAATATGAAAAAAGGGTGCGAAATAGGAATAGTACCACTTATGTTTTTCTACAAAATCTTCTTAAAATTTATGAAAGTTATGCACTTTTACAAAGTAAATTTTAAGAAATAAGAAATACTTCTACAAACATTTAGAATAACCAACTGGATTTTTAGTCGTTTTCTAGTATTAAAAGGTTTTGAAAGAGATTTTTTAAGAAATTTTCTTCCAGCGCTAAGGAATTTGACATTTAAGTTATGATACTTTATCAAGCTGCTTAATTTCTTTTAAAAAAATATATCGTGAAATGATAAAACATAGATTCTAGGATGAATTTGAATACCAAAAACAGGCTTCTCATTCGCTTCGAAAATAATTATTTTTTTAATCAGTCAAAGACTATATTTCCAGTTTGAAGTCATAGATGGCTGCATTATCTTGCTGTTGATGGGAATTGAGACCCATTTTTTTGACTATTATTAATGTGTGCTGGATGATTTTGATCAAGACATAAGTACACGGTACCACGTGAGCGCCTTGGAAATTCTAAGATCACTGGTTCAAATGATTAGAGTTGCATTAAGGTCGTAATTTCTTAGACCGGTTATTTGAATAACGTTGTTCATTCCTGTGGAGCATTATGGACCAGATGGCTATTGATGTTATTGGTATAATTTGCAATTAAATCGGTAGTTGAGATGAGCTGAAACTTCGGCGGTAGTATATTCTGGTGCTGTAAAGTGAAATGATGTTAAAATCGTTATGGGTGAATTTTGAATCAGATAAAACAGGTTGGAATTCAAAAACATTGGTTTCTTCTTCAGTTAACCACACTTTTTCCAGTTTCAAGTCGTAGATGGCAGCACTATCTTGCAGTTGACGCCAATTTAAGTCTCAATATTGACTTACCAGGTCTATTCAGGCCCATATCCATGATTTCGAGTTAGTTTTTCGGCACAGTTTTGTTGAAGATCACGCTGAAGAAAGCTTTTCTGGGCTTTCAAAAACTCACTTTGTTTTGTATTTAGATGCACCGGAATAAAATTTCAAATCGCCAATCTTCCAATAGTGTCATATTGACACTCAAGACCGGGTTCAGGTTTAAGGGGGTGACTCTAGGTAACAGCATTTTTGGTGCTTTTGATTTAAAAACTGTTTTTGGAAGATTTTGGCGTCCTTAATTCGAATCATTTGCCAGATTTAGATAATCAGCTCATCTATTAGTGATATGGTGTGTGATAAACAGCTTTAAAATGTTCAATTCTACAATTATTTTTAGAAAACTTTACAACTATTTCTGACACCATTGAAGAAAATCTTTGAGTATTTTATGTAAAGATTTAAAACTTTAAAATATTTTTAATCATTCAAGAACGGTTGGACTTATGGTTGAAAAAATATCTTAACCCTTCGTTTCATGATTTTTTAACTTTTCTTAAAAATCATGTTTATCAGTTGAAAATGATGAGTAAATCAAGAAAAAAAAATTAAAATAAAATACGATTTTTCACTTTTTCCATACATTAATTGTTGCAAATTTGTTATTTTATGAAACGAAGGGTTAAATTAAATGGTTTAAAATTTTGTCAAAATTGCCGTATTTCGCTAAATTGGGAAAATAAACAAATGGAAATCCTCTAGGTATAACTTTTATTCGCAGAATTCTAAATTGCAAGCAATTTTTATTAAGTTAAAACCTTACATTTCAAACCTGCCTTAAGTGCCTTAATTGATTAAATGAATTTTTACCCATTTTCCAAAGTTATTTCGAAAATAAGAGTTTCTATAAAATCTTATTGCATACTTGAAATCAGCTTTCCTTAATTAATCTTAATCAATTCTTCTTCACACAACGTAAAATGTTATTTTGTTCCTTGTGGAATGGGTCAACATTGTTGCAGTATAGGAAAATCATAAAAATGTTACCAAAATGATAAAATTTGCGATAAATTTAAGTAAATTATTGTTTTTCGTGAAAAAACTAAACGACAGTTGCCAAGTAAAAGAGTAAAAAGTGAAAGTTCGAATTTATCATTCAACCAGTTGCTTCAACCTGATGCCCAAGCTCCAAACCACGCAATTTTAAATTGATCCCGGAATCCTGTCGGCTGTTTCATTCGCCAGAGATCGTACCTCCGGATGAACCGAAGTTAACCATTTACCGGGTCTCTAGAAAGGATAAAAGCTAAGTATTCTCTCCATGTTTTTTCGATGTCACATGTTGAACTATCATGATATTTTCTGTAATTTTGATAACAGGATTTCCATTTGCTAAAATATCCTAATTTTGCTAAATCTTTTACTGCTGGATTTCAAATGTGTGCGTATCTTAGTCTAATATCTTTTATTAGTTGAAAATGACTATGAATTAATTATTTTAATGAGCATCGTTGTATTCTTAATATTCTACGATATGAAAAAAAAAATGCTTTGACAGTTGTCTATCAAAATAGTTTTGCCTCATATCAGTCAGTTAAATTTATTGTTGAATCGTTAGTAAATCGCGAATAAGAAAATTCTTTCAAACGTTCGTTACAATTCACTATCAACTAAATTGGAATAGTCTTAGCCAATACATTTTTTGCATATTCTGCGGAGAATCACATCACTGGTTATTTATCCATGTCATTCCTGCTATTCTATATATGTCAGTCAAGTTGAGTCTTCGATTAGTCTTTTTGAAGCAAAGAAGTATAGAATTATAACAATGCTTGTTTGAATTTAAAGTTAGGAAAATCAGTTTCATATGAGCTCGAGTCTGCAAGAGATTTTTCAATACTATAAATCTTCTACTCATTTATGTCACATGTACTTATGTCAGGAAATATTTGTGTTTTAAATCAGATGAAATTCTATTAGAAATTGTTCGGATTGTGTCGTATTTTACAATGATTGGGTGTTGGACACTCCCGTTGAAAAAATGGAAAAGAGGTTTTTAATATAAATAATTATACTGCGATGCATCTTTACAAAGTTTTTTCGTATTTGAATTTGCTATTCAAAGTTAGTCCCAAGTTAAATAAAAACCACTTGGTATTTGATATAATAATGTTCACCAATTCATATACATATGAAAGAAGTCTTTCACTGCAATAGGGGTGATAAGGACATAACGAGTACCCGGGGTCTAATAAGCACTCCACTTTTCCACAAAAGTACTAATTCTCTCAAATAAATTTTTATGAGGACAGTTTTGTAGTTCCTATAGTATTAATTTTGAAAAGGTTTCTCGGCGATTTCAGTCTCAAAAAATCATAAAACGATGTTTATTTACTACATCCGACGTTTCGGCATGTTTATTTTGCCTTTATCAAGGAATCTGGCGAGTTGGAAAGTTTACAAAAAAAAATTTAAATTAATTATTGTATCAGCTAATCTTATTCTTAACTTCTAACTGTTTTGATGTTATGAGGACAATACAAATTAAATATTATATAATTAAATGTTGAGGACAATACAGATAAAAAGAGTAAAAAATTATATAATATAAAGCTATGTGAATGTTAAAAACTTTTAATTCTACTTACAGTAATTTTTCGTTTTAATTGTCCAGAATGTTTTTCGAATCTATGAAACTGTCCTGAAGAAAAAGTCGTCTCGTTGTTGGCTGAGCGGATGGAAATCTATTGCAAACTAATGATGTTTTCGTTTGGTGATACTTTTTTAAAAAACTTTTCGAAATGTAATCAGAAAGTGAGAACTTTTTGGTTTTCCTGTTCGTTCTTTCGTTAACCACTATCGATTGTTGTTGATTGTTGTGTATGAGATGTGTTTTTTTGTGTATGAGTGTGTTGGTGTTTGTTTTGCATGGAGTTGAAAATACCGGCGTAAATGATACTTAGCCCTTCCGTATCAGTCTTTTTGTTGACAGTGTTACCGTTCCTTGCGATGTGACACATTTCAAGAGTTTGAAGTCCAGAGGTGTATCTATGTCGATCGATGATTTTGGTCCTTTCCAAGTTGAATGAGTGATCTTGTTTGATGCTGTGGTGCAGAAGTGCTGTTTGTCCTTTTAATGTTGTCATTCTTGGGTCGTGTTTGTCCGCTCCTTCGCTCCGTAATTTATCTAACGCCTTCTTGTTCGACCTGTGTCCTCCAATCCGTTCTTTTAGTGTATTCGTTGTCATACCAATATACTGTGAATCGCAATCATTACACGGTATACTATAAACAACGTTCGACGAATCATCCTTTGACACAACATCTTTAACTTTTGTCATGATTTGTTTTATTTTTGAAATCGATTTGGTCGCTAGTTTAGTTGTAGAGTAATCAGATTTCAAAAATTTTCCTATCTTATCTGTTAAACCGGGAATATACGAGATCGATTTATATGTGTATTGTTGTTCGCCGGAAACATTTGTTGTTGGACGAGAATTTCTGTTGTTTATTAGGCTGTGACGTAGAGTTGTGGGATAGTTGTTCATTTTTAAATGAGAGTCCATGATTTGGAATTTCCATTTCTCATTCATGTTAGGGGAAAGTTTGTCCACTCGATTGATGAAATTCTTGGCGTCATTTATTTTTTGATGAAGCGGATGGACTGATAAATAGTCCAAAAATCTTCCACTTGCGATCGGTTTTTGATACCAGCTGGTATTTATTGTTTGGTTATCTGAACGTGTAAGTAGCATGTCGAGAAACGGAATTTTGCGGTCTTCTTCCACTTCGCTTGTAAACTGGATATTGGGATTGTAGCCGTTGAATTTTTCCTCTACATATTGTAGTTTACATGGGGGAATAGCGGTGATAAGATCATCGACATATTTTTTGATGAACGGAAGAGTGAAATCTAAACTTGGTATGACAGCGTTCAATAATCCTTCCATAACTAGATCAGCAAGAGTTGGAGAAAGTGGATTTCCCATCGCAGTTCCAAAAGATTGTCTGTAAAACTTGTTGTTGAACCTGAAGAGACTGGAATCAATGCAAAATTCAACAACTTCCAGGAATAGATCTAGACTGATGTTATGTGCATTCTCACGGATGTTATCCCAATTGTAGATTATGTCATGGAGAACTAGATCCTTCGGTATACATGTAAATAAGGATACTACATCTAGCGATATAAGTATGTAGCCCTCAGGTAATGTTACAGAACTGATGAAGTCACAGAAATCGTAGGAATTTACTATGTTGTAAGAACTTTTTATTGATTTCTGGATTATTTTGCCGACGAATTTTGATGAATTGTATGAAGGAGCAGTCATATTTGGAACCACTGGTCGAAGAGGCAATCCAGATTTGTGAGCCTTGGGAAGTCCGTAAATCCTTGGGCAAATTGAATTGTTTGCAGTCAGTTTAAATTTTGTTGGTTTATCAATGAGACCTAAGTCAGCGAGCCTTTTTATTATATTGTTATTTGCTTTTTCAAAACTTGTAGTTGGATCTTTTTTCAATAGGCTGTAAGTTTTTTGGTCGGAGACTAAGGTGGTCATTTTATTTCTATAATCATCCGTGAGCATGATGACAGTTTTATTTCCTTTATCAGATTGGATAACTGTTATGTTGGGATTATTTTTAAGAAACAGTTGTGTCAATTTTCGTGCTTTGTCGAGAAAAACTGTTGTTGGATTTCGATATGAGTACAGATTTTTCGATCTATAGATGTGGTTTTGTATAATGTTGGCAATGCCACACCTGTTTCTGTTACGAACGTTGGAATTGGAATTCGATTCTAGAATCAATTCTACGTCTGCAATAAGATGAAAGATCTGGACGTCATGCAAGTTTTCGATTGGAAGAGCAAATTTCGGGCCTAGACTTAGAAGTGCCAACGTTTCTGGGGGCAGATCTGTGGTCGTAGCATTGTGTATTGCTTTGGAATTGTTGTTTAGAACATTTTCATTTGGTTCTAAAATTTGAGAAAACTTTCTTTTTGTTTTTGCTGATTGTTGACTCAAGTTCTTTTTGTAGAATGTATTCTGACTGGAGAAAAATGGGAGACTAATTTCTGGTGAGACTGAAGTGGTTATCTGAGTAGCGACGGCGGTATGATGGTGTTTGAGGGTGCGGATTTTAAAATATGTGTGTTTTATTTCAATGTTTAAAACAGCTTTTTTAAACCTGTTTATACATCTTTCGAGCCTTGATAGGTATGGACTGTTTTCTTCTATCAGAGGATAAACACATTGAAAATTGTTGCTAAACAACAACATTTTTAATCTGGGCTGTGTTTGTAGAAATTGCTTAAAGTTGTGTACATTATAATCTTTCCTTGACTCATAGCCACTTCCATTTAACTCAAGTGTATAAAATGTCTAGAAAACGATTGAACATAATTTCAGACGCGGCACGAGCTTACAAACGACGATATAGTGCCTTTTAAATCCCTAATTTCCCTATTTTTCGTAATCAATCCAGAAAAACACTGATATAAACCATAGAAATAGACCTATCATGTGTAGTTTAAAACTTCAGTTTTTCTGAAAAATAAAATGAAGGATGTTTGTGCTACCACACGCTTCGGAAAAATTGAGTTATGGCTTGTTTTACCCTTGATTCTCGAGATTTTTTCAAGAAATCGAATGAAGGAGTTGTTTTACAAACAATTCCTCTACATTCAGAATAAACATATTCGGACTGGAAAATTTTGAAATAATTTAAACTTATCTTGTGTGATTTTTTCCAAGAAATCAATTAATGGCTGCTTGAGCCACCGCGCGCGGCAGAAACTGGATTTTTGACTGTTTTACCCTCAATTTCCTAACATTGTTCATAAAACTAGAAAAAAAAAACATGTTAGTTAAGGGAAATTTTTGTAACCATTAAGACTGATCTTGTGTGATTTTTTGAGGAATCAAATGAAGGCTATTCAAGTCATCACATGCTTCGGAAAATGGTGTTTTGGGCGTTTTCCCCTCAATTTCCTACATTTTTAATATATTTCAGAAAAAGCTCGTCGATCTGGAAGATTTTGAAGAAAATTAGACCTTTCTTGGATGATTTTTTTTCGAGGAGTCAAATGAAGGCTTTTTTAGCCATGCCACGCATTAGAAAGTTGAGTTATGGCTGCTCTACCCTCAATTCTCCATACAGTTCTTAAATATTTCAGAGAAATACATAATCGGACTTAAAAATTTAAAACCAAATGAGACTTATCTTGTGTGATTTTTTCCGAGAAATCAAATGACGGCTATATGAGTAACCGCAAGCTTCGTAAAATAGGGTAATGGCTTTAATATTTTAAAAAGAGCTGGGGAATTCTGGGTAAAAATGGACATTGCTTCTTTTTATGATGCTTGTGGTCGCTTATCTCGATTTCTCGGAAAAAATCACGCGAGAAAAGTCTCTTTGGTTTTAAATTTTAAGTTGAACTTCCATTTCTCTGAAATATTCAAAGCACACGAGAAAAGTCTCATTTGGTTCAAAACTTTAGAGTCCCAAAATGCATTTTCTAAAAGAGATTAAAAAAATGTTGTTGAAAGGAGGGGAATTGTTTTCATAATTTCATAAATATCAGGGAATCGAGGGTAAAATTAGCCATAACTTCATTTCACGGAGCATGTGTTGGCTTAAATAGTCTTCACTCTTTATTTTGTGTTGTGAGCCTACTTGGTTGGATAATTCTATTGAATCAAAGCAATCGAAAGATTCCCTTAATTCAACCACGGTATGAGAAAAGTTCAAACAAGATAAGTCTAATTTGATTAAAAATTTCAAGGTTGAACACGCTTTTTTCTGAAATATTTAAAAAATGAAGGGGAATTGAGGTTAAAACAGCCTCTTTTTTCCGATTCGTGCGGTTGCTAAATAACCATCTTCCGATTCTTCGACAAAACAAACACATGATAGGTCTCATTTGGTTCAAAATGTTGAAGTCTGAATATGATTTTCCTCTATTGATTGAAAAATGTAGGAAAATTGAAGGTCAAACGTTTATAGCTCCATTTTCTGATGCGTTCGGTTGCTCAAACAGCCTTTATATGATTCATCGGAAAAAATCACATAAGAAGAGAAAATTTTTGTTCAACATTTTCATGTCCAAATCTGTTTTTTTCTGGATTGTTCGCAAAATATAGAGGAATTAGGTATCAAGAAGGCACTATAAATCTCCGTTGGTTAGCTCGTGCGGCGTCTGATTCTATATTCAATCGATTTCCCGGAAATATTCACTAAAGAAAGGTATATTTTTATAGATTTGGTTTATGAAAGACGGAAGATAAGAAATTCTTTGCGGTCTATAAACGCTTTTCCTCATTGTGCAATGGTTCAGATTTTTGCTAAATGTACTTATCTTAGTGATATAATGAGTTTGAGTTTGAAATGATAAATACTTAAATGTATTTAAGATTTTTATAAATGTCAATGGTTGTTTTGTTAAATTTGTTGACTAAATGCATAAAAGAATAAAAATTCCGTTTAAGAAATTTTTACATACGAGAAAAAGAAAAAAAAACTTCTGAAAAAAATTTTTCACAAATCAAAATTAGTATTTAAATCTTCATATATCTAACCCTACCATTTACCTATTTTCATCTATATTCAAAAGTTAATCCATAAATCTCTCTTTATTTATACATTTCAGGAAGAGTAGACGTGTGCTGAACCGTCAGCACGTGTTTTCTTCCTTCGGAAAAAAGTGCATCAAAATTTTTAAAAATTCGTCAATTGCCGAAAAAAATTACACAAGTAGAAATAATATGCGAAGTATCTTTAAAAACCAATACAGTAGTCTTTCGATTTTATCACGGTCGAAAAAAATTTCACCGTGAATATGGCGAAACCGTGAATTGGGCGAAACTAAAAATTAAAGTGGAAAAAGCATTTTTATTGTCTTTAATCAGTGATTTTTAATGTTTTCAGTAGTGAAAACGTTTTGTATCAATAAATTTTGATTATAAGATGTAATTATCAAAGATTACTAAACACATAGGATCGATTTTTAGTTCAAATTAATCTCTAAAGTAATTTTTAGATTTTTTTCTTGAAATAAAACCATGTACAATATCAATTTGATAGTCTACATCTAATTAAAGTGAATTTTTTTGTTTTTATGGAAATTCAACAGTATTATGTTGATTTTGAAAAAAAGTTCAATTAAAAATACATCACAAAATTTTCTCCTGCAAATTTCAAATTTTATTATTTTAATCTTCACACCTTTGATAAACCAAAAAGTTTACCTTTTTCGAAAAATATTTTTAAATTTGCTTAATTTGGACCTTTAAAGTGTGTTTCTCGAAATTTACTATACAGGCAGATTTGTTTTTCATATGCAGAAAAACAAAAATCTTAGTCCTTTTTACATATTTTAAGGCAAATCTAGCAGAATTTCATTTTTATCTTCCAAATTTATCCTTCAGACAATACTAAAGGCTGTCCAATCAGGATAGCGCAGCCACCCTTTCAAATACACAAATCATACAAAGAAATCAGTGACACTAACTTCTTTTCAAAAACGCTTAAATTCACCCACATCTTTATATGTTTCACATAACCAAAAAATTTACTTTTTTAGAGCGGCTAACCGAGCACAAATAACAACACTGACATTAGCGTGACGCTGAAATACTTAAGTCGATTATTCCAAGTGTTTTTAGAATCCAAAAGACGATTTTAAACACTTTACCGCTAAACTAAGCAGTTCAATAGCATTTTCATATTATTGAATACCTATATACCATAACATAAAATATGAAAAACATCATGAACAAAGATGTTCTACGCTTTTGAATGAAAATTAAGGTCCTGGAAATAGTTTCTGAACGATTTCTAATAAAGCGTGATAAAATCGAAACAATAACCGTGATAAAATCGAGCGTGAATTTGGCGAGTATTGATAAAATCGAACAGTGATATAATCGAAAAACTACTGTAACTATGGTTCTGTATCACGTAATTTTTTTTATTTGCAAAACAAGAAAGTTGTGAAATCCTTTGGTCGCAAATTTTGCATATGGTAATTAAATAAAGCGAAAATAGTGATGTTTGGTAGAAGGGAAACAATGCTGAATTGAAAAAGCATCCGGAAGAACGTCATGAATAATAACTAACGTTTTTCGTTTTTCGGTTGTTAAAAATACTAGTCTTCGTAATGTTGAAAACTATTCCAATTTCGAAAGAAAAGTGCAATCTACTACTTTGAGATCTAATGAAGCTTTGGTCGCTTGAAAACGTTCTCGACAGCCGCTCTTGAACTGCACTGAGCTGAACAGAAAAAGGTTTCGGGTGAGATCAATCCTTTTTTTTCTGATTTCATTTTACATATAAAATATTATCACTTTATAACTCTCTACAATTATAATTATTGGAAGCGTTTGACAGGAAACTTCACGCTTCGTCTCTCCCTTGTTCCTGTATATTTTGCGTTTTTCATCACATGATTGGCATGGCCGTAGTAGCATCTGCAATGCATTTTTTATGTATCAGATACTACAGGGTGACAAAAAAGTCCGGTCACACACGCAAATCTCAATATCTCAAAGAATAAGAAGAAAATCAGAATCAGGTTTTCATAGCTTTATTCAGTAACTCATAAAGATACTTCACAGACGGTATCTTGGAATTACACCACCTTTCTCTGATCTAACTAGCTTCAGACGTCTCGGAAAGTCGTCGCAGGCGGCGCGCACGTGCTCCATCGGCATCTCGTCCCAGATTTCCCTGATAACTCGCTCGAATTGCTCCAAATTTGTTAATTTATAGTCGTTCAGCTTCGACATCATATATCCCCACACGAAATAATCCAGTGGATTCAGATCCGGAGACGACGGAGGTCATTCATTCTTTGGAATGAAATCTGTCAAATTTTCCTCACACCACGCCTGAACAACCTTTTCGGTGTGTGATGGGGCACCATCTTGCTGGAAGCAGTAATGATTGTCTGCAAACAATAGTTAAGCTTGAGGCAGAACATTTTTCTTCAAACCGTGTCCAAGTAGTACGCTGCGTTGATTTTGACCCCTTTATAGATAAAAATAAGAGGCAGTTTACCTCTCTTGCAAATGGCTCCCCAAACCATCACTGACGTCTTATTTTGGAACCGGGAAACGTTCAGCTTGTCCGCAGGAGCTTGCTGGAGGCTCATACTCCAAACTCGATCATTTTGACGATTGACTGTTTGCTCCAAAACGAACAGTTTCTCGTCCGAAAAAATGATCTCGTCATCTGCGCGCCAACCGAGCAATTCCCGCGACCGTTGGTACCTCTTGTCCATTGTAGCTTTGGTAACCCCATGAACCACCTGTGTTTTGTACGGTGTACGTTTTAAATCCTTGCGCAGAAGCAGGCGGATTGATTCTCGGTTCATTTTGAGGTTCCTGGCCAGCTTCCGTGCAGATTGGGCGGGATTCCGTCTAATCCGGTCTCGAATAATCTTTACCAGCCTTGGAGTTCTCACAAACCTTGGTCGTCCAAATCGTGCCTTGTCCTCGGTGCCTCCGGTCTCTAGGTACCGATTTATGGTCCGGTACACGAATTTCCGGTTGATTCCGAGCGGTTTTAGATGTTTGAATATGTGTCCGGGTTTGAACCCTTTCACATATTCAGCGATAACAGCTGCTCTAAACTCTGCCATAGCTCACAACTCAATGTAAACAAACTGCACAGAAACGAAACTCTACCACTTTGGACAGCGAAGTTAGCCCTTTCATTTGACATATAGATGGCACCAGAGAGATGCAACGTGTAGGCTACAGGCGACCCCAAAAAAGTGTGACAGGACTTTTTTGTCACCCTGTAAGTTGGAAAGAAAAATCAGAATCGCTAGATTTTTTATAATTAAGAGGCATATAATTTTTTGGTCATGTTGGTGTTAGAAGTAGAAGAATCTCAAGAATCTCTCTACTTCAGTTTTGATTAACCCTTCATTTCATGATTTTTTATTTTTTCTTGAAAAAATTCTCAATAGTGCGCAATGATGAGTACATGATGGGAAAAATAATGAAAAAATATAATTTTCACACATTTCGAGTATTTAGCCAAAATATTAATTGTTGCAAATTTGCAAAAACATGAAATGGTTATACCTTTTTGTTCCTCACACAAGACAGCTAGATATAAATGTTTACTCTTAGTTTTTTTTTTTTTTTTTTTTTGTTTTAATTTCTTAGCGGCCCACCACACTCCCCCATACCAAAAAGCTCATTTGAGCCCCCTGGTAATGGACGCTAACTGTTCTCAGCATGTCTGGTAGCAAACAAGAAAATAACATTAAAAACTAAAACGCGGACAAACTTTAATCATGCTGAGAACGTAAAAAAATATTATTTACTACGAGGAAGTATGAAAAAAACAAAAGAGAATTTTACTCAATGAATCTCAGTGGAAGAAAATTCCTTTGAAGAGATCCATTTTAATGATTTACAAATTAATTATTTATGAAAATTGTGAATAAATCTAAACCTACCTACCTACCTAAGGGTCCAGCGCCGATTGACCGGCGCATAGGGCTGAGATAAAAGATCTCCACTGCTGGCGATCCGGAGCCAGCGTCTTCACTTGCTGCCAGCCAAGGTTCTCGTCAACTGTGCGGATTTCAGCGGCTAGACTTCGCCGCCACGAGCTTTTGGGCCTGCCTCTTCTTCGATGCCCATCTGGATTCCAGTCAAGCGCCTCTCTGCAAATCTCGTTTTCATCTCTTCGCAGCGTGTGCCCAATCCATCTCCACTTACGTTCTCGAATCTCGATTTCTAGCGCCTTTTGATGACACCGGCGATGAAGTTCAACGTTTGAGATCCAGTTGCCAGGCCACCAAGCGCGGATGATGTTCCGCAGGCACCGATTCACAAAAACTTGCAGTTTTCGCGTCGTCACCGCATATGTGCACCAAGTCTCACACCCGTACAGCAATACGGATTTGACGTTTGAGTTGAAGATTCGGATCTTAGTTCGTAGAGAGATCTGGCGTGACCGCCAGATGTTTCGGAGACTCGCAAACGCAAATCGGGCTTTTCTGATCCGGGTTTCGATGTCCTTTTTGGTACCACCATCAGGCGTAATCTGGCTACCAAGATACTGGAAGCACTCCACTGTCTCAACCTGTTTTCCAGCTACCACGAAATTGGAACGATTTCCTGTATTGATTTCCATCGACTTGGTCTTTCCGACATTGATTTTGAGACCTGCTGCCTTGGAGCTTTCGGTGAGGTCATCGAGTTTGCTCTGCATGTCTTGTTGTGTTTGGGCGAGCAAAACAATATCGTCTGCCAGGTCAAGGTCGTTCAGTTGCTCAATGGTTGAAGGATTCCACGGCAATCCTCGGTTTGGTCTACAGTCAATCGATCCAATCAAGATCTCATCCATTACGATGAGAAAAAGTAGCGGTGATAAAATACATCCTTGTCTCACTCCAGCAGTTACCGGGATTGGTTCGGACAAGACACCGTCGTGCAAGACCTTGCACGAAAATGCCTCGTACTGTGCTTCGATGAGATGGACTAGTTTCTCTGGGACCCCTCTTCGTCTAAGAGCAGCCCAGATGTTTTCGTGGTTCAGTCGGTCAAATGCTTTTTCGAAATCAACGAACACCAGCAGAAAAGAGTCCTGGAATTCGTTGATTTGTTTCAGTATTATTCGTAGCGTTGTGATGTGGTCCACACATGATCTTCCGGATCGGAATCCAGCTTGTTGCCGTCGGAGTGTAGCGTCGATTTTCTCCTGGATCCTGTTCAGGATCACTTTGCAGAGTACTTTGAGGGTTGTACAGATCAAAGTTATGCCACGCCAGTTACCGCACTCTGTTAGGTCTCCTTTCTTTGGGACCTTTACGAGGATACCCTGCATCCAGTCGGCTGGGAATGTTGCAGTATCCCAAATGTCAGCGAAAAGACGGTGCAACATTTGTGCTGACAAGGCAGGGTCGGCTTTGAGCATTTCAGCAGGAATGCAATCGATTCCAGGCGCTTTGTTGGATTTCATGTTCTTGATTGCCGCTTCTATTTCAGCCAGCGAGGGCGCTTCCGAGTTGACGCCATTAATGCGACTTACTGTGGGCGCCTCGAGCTGCGGGTTCTGTTGGCCATTGCTATTTGTAACTCGAAAAAGTTGATCAAAATGCTCAGTCCAACGCTTGAGCTGATCTGTTCGATCTGTCAGCAGCTGACCTGCTCGGTTTTTCAGCGGCATTCTTGCATTAGTCCTTGCACCACTAAGGCGGCGAGAAATATCATATAATAATCGGATATCTCCAATGGCGGCGGCTCTTTCTCCCTCTTCGGCTAGGGAGTTTGTCCAGGCTCTCTTGTCTCGTCTACAAGCTCGTTTAACTGCCTTTTCCAGCTCCGCATATCGTAAGCGGGCGGCTGCTTTGGCTGACCCGGTACATGCCTGCTCAATTCCGACTTTCGCCTTTCTCCGATCATCGATCATCCTCCAGGTTTCATCCGACATCCATTCACTTCGTCTTCCACAAACTTTACCGAGAGTACCATGGCTCGTC
Organism: Uranotaenia lowii; assembly: GCF_029784155.1. Classification (NCBI taxonomy): domain Eukaryota; kingdom Metazoa; phylum Arthropoda; class Insecta; order Diptera; family Culicidae; genus Uranotaenia; species Uranotaenia lowii. The sequence goes on from NC_073693.1 coordinate 314,525,155, forward strand.
GTGATAAAAGCATTCTTGATTCCACACCACTGTTCTTCGACTGTTCCGTCTGTCGGCAGCTCCGAGGCTCGGGATTCTAGCTGTTCAACGTATGCCCTTTTCACCTCTGGATTCTCCAACCGGCGGACGTCGTATCGACACCCGACCTTCTCCTCGCGCCGTTGGACACGCGCAACTCTCAGTCGTATCTCGCCAAGGACGAGGTGATGGTCAGATGCAATGTCTGCGCTTCGCTTGTTGCGGACATCAAAAAGGCTCCTTCTCCATTTTCGGCTGATGCAGATGTGGTCAATTTGATTTTCTGTTCGGCCATCTCGGGATACCCAAGTGACCTTATGTGCTGGTCGATGGGGGAAGAGCGATCCACCGATCACCATGTTGTTGTTGCCACAAAATTCTACAAACAGCTCTCCGTTTTCGCTCATCTGTCCTAGGCCATGGCGCCCCATGATGCGCTCAAGGTCCTGATTATCGGAGCCAATCTTTGCGTTGAAGTCGCCTAAGTGGATTTGAATGTCACCCTTCGGAATTCTCTCAACCACGCTGTTCAATTGACTGTAAAACTGCTCTTTCTCCTGCAAATCGGCAACGTCAGTTGGCGCATAACACTGGACCATTGTAAGGTTTCTAACCCGTGTTCTGAATCTGGCTACGATTATTCTTTCGTTTATCGGTTCCCATCTTATGAGGGCCGCATGGGCCTGCGGGCTTAACAGGAATCCAACTCCTCGTTCCCGAGTAGCATGTTCTCCTCGTATGCCAGAGTAAAGCAGTACTTGCCCGGACTGTGTCTTGTGTTCTCCAGTGTTAGGCCAACGGACTTCGCTCAGTCCCAATATCTCTAGCTTGAGGCGGCTAGCTTCTCTAGCAAGTTGAGCCAGCTTTTCTGGCTGGGCAAGGGTCAAAACATTCCAAGTTCCAATTCTAGTCCGTGTTTTCATGCTAAAAGTCGTTGCCAAAGTTCCAAATCGGTTATTTCTTCTCTCAGTTTCTGTAACAATACAAGATATCAGGAGCAGTAGGTTGTTAGCCTAAAGTCCCTATCCCGCGATGGGGCTGCCATCTTGGACTTAGCTGGCGGGAGCCGCATTTCATAAATTCAGCCGCTTGCTGCAAGACAGACGCTGTTTGAGCCGCCCCTGACCTGAAGAACAGACGCTCGGTTGTTGTTGCACGCCGCCCCTGACATGGGGAACAGACGCGTGCGGCCACCTTCTCAGTCTGCATGCGACCAAAGCATCCACCGGGGTTGGGTACCCGATCTCTGCTTAGGTTACTCGCACCCCAGCCGGCACCGCGGGGAGGTAGAGATAGGAGTTGTGAATAAGAGGTGATATGACCACTATGGGGTCTCGTGTTGCACATTATCCACCGTTTACCAGCCAAATATAATCTAATCAAATAAATCTAAAGCTAAAACTAAATTATTAGGACTAAATTTACTGCTAAGAAAATTATCAAAATAAAAATAAAAAATTGCTAAATTAGTGGTTGGTTATTGGTTTAGGTTTACTTTGAAGTATTGTATTAGTTTGATCTTGAAAATGTTTCTATTAGAACTGTTTTTTATATCTTCTGGAAGGCTGTTAAACTTCGTAGGACCAATGAAAGAAATTCGACGTTGACTTAGACAGGTAGAAGCTGTGCTGCGCATAAGATGGTGAGATTGACGGGTATTATGAAGTCTCCGGCCCGCATTAAATATCAAGTTTTGGTAATGGTTAGACGAGTGCAGATTATCGAATACATAAATTACGGTTTGCAAATCGCACATTATAGAGAGAGGTAATATGTTATGAGATCTATCGGAATAAAGTAAGTTGGTTGGGTAAAGACGGGGAAGATTATAGATTGTTTTAATGCACCGATTCTGGAGGGTTTGTAAACGGGAGAGGAAAGACAATGGTGCTCTACCCCAAACCGCTATCAAATAATATAGACGGGAGTGTATAAAGGCAAAATAGAATTTCAGTAAAACATGACGTGGAACAAATGCTTTAACTCTCCATAAAATACCGCTAAAAGATGATATTTGTTTTTGCAATTGATCAATGTGGAAGCGCCAGGAAAAAGTTTCGTCTAGAGTTATTCCCAAGTACTTGAAGTGTGTTACCTTTTCTATTTTTGTAGTAGATAGTTTAGGATCGTTGTGTGCTTCGATTTTTTTCCGGGGAGAGTGAAAAATCATGTACTTTGTTTTAGCAAGATTCAGGGTCAGAAGGTTGGCGGAAAAATAACTATTAAGAACTCTTAAATCTTCTTCCATATGGTTGATAACTTGCATTAACCATTAACCATAGTTTTAGCTAAAAAACTTCGTAAACCTAGTGTCTGGACACCATTTAGATGGGGGTAGAACCTATGTATGCTGGTTATCCACCATGGGTGCACGGATTCACCGCAGTTCCTACCTAAGTATGTGCTTACATGCATTATTGAGATTAATTAGATCGACAAATCTCCAGTTCTTTTTCAGTAACTTCATTTTTTTTGTGAAAGATTTTATGTGGTTTTATGATCTTCGTGTTCATGGTTTTTTTTTAGCGCAATATACAACAATCTAAAAAAAAGTTCATTCTCGGCTGAAAACAACGAATTATAAAACCATTTATAACAGAAAAAGTGATTGTTATACATGGTATACTTATTTGCAAAGAACCAACTAACTTGAAAATCAGGGAATACAAATTGTTGAAAAAACAATTTGCATTGTTTATTAAAACACCAATTATTTAAAAAAAAAAAAAAAACAATATTTTCAATATTCCTTAATAAAGAAAACCGATAGATAAAATATCTTCAAAATGCACTCATATAAATTTTGTTGATTTTTTTTAATCATAGGTTTTTTTTATTAAGGCATTTTACTTATAAGTTTAATTTTGCCGAGTGGATCAATATTCAATCCATGTTAGTAGAGGAAGGAGCCGTAATAGTTGCGGTGACTCAACTGTTAGCTTTCTCTTCTGATTTGGAAGAGGGAAGGGGAACGTTTAGGGCTCAATATCGAAAACGATTTTCCGACGGTACACATTCAGAAGAGTTAACGGAATTATAAATAAGTAGGACTAAAATGAAACTGCTATTTCACCATCATGCACCGTTTCCTTATCACATTCGTTCTGAAAACATTAATACTGCAAACATAAATACTGTTTAAATGATAAAAAGTAATTGAAGCACATTATGGAACTCATGTTACAAACTAGGGTACTACATTCTATAATGTTGAGAACATGTAATGCATTTGCTCTTCAAAATTCAATATACTAGTATGGAAAAAAGTATGTTAATAATTAATTTACTAAAAATGCAAAAATATTTATTTCGGACCTAGAAAACCTTTCCCGGGGATCACAATATAAGATTTAAAATCATAGAAACACAGCGCTTGTTGTATTTGAAAAATTAAAGATTCAAACAATTACTACAAATACTTCAACTACTCAAAAGTCACAAATTTGTACAAAATGTGACCCTTTGGAAATATATTATCGAACTTAATGATCTGAGAATACATTTGAAAACATACTTAGGCAGAAACTGCGGTGAATCCGTGCACCCATGGTGGATAACCAACATTCAACATACAAACATATGTGACCCTTTGGAAATACAATTTTTCAACTTTTATGCAGGATTTCTAACGGAGTTTCGTCATAAATGCCATTTTTTTAACTTTATGATACGAATGGTTGATGATCAAAAGAATTTTTTACTGTTTTTTCCCAAATTTCTACAGTTAGTAGCCATTTTGTTCAGTTAGAGGCTAATACATCTGCATTATTTTTAAAAATGTCTCGATAACATGATAATATAACATTAAAATAATAATACTTTCATCGGGACACATATACACTGTTTAAACGATGAAACTTTCGAAAACACACTTTGTAGCCCATATACGTAACTAAAGGTGATACCGTTGCATGATGTTGCAAATTTGCAACAGTTAAAAAAAGGCCATTATATCAGACAAAAATTAAAAAAAATCTTCAAATTATATTTAATTGTGTTTATTGCATTACTGAAAATGCGAAAATATTTTTTCCAGTCAAATTTTTTTTCCTCGGTGCGAATTGGACTAGGTCAAAGTTCTGAAAAATAAGCCTATTTTAACATTTCATATTTTTCAGATTGAAGTTGGTCTAGTTTGTACATATATACTCGGAAATTCATTTTTTTTAATTGAATGGTATCTTGAAATTAGAAATATGATTGTCATGAAGAAAAAAGTTGATTATTTGAATTTCTGCATAATTTACAACAACTTTAATTAATTGTTGCAAATTTGTAACTTTATGGAACGAAGGGTTAAATGCTCTCTGATTTAACTGATTTAAAAAACAGCTTTTGCATTTTCGGCATCTGAGAAATGGTGAGTTTTGTTAAAGGACCATTTAAATATAACGTAATGTTTCAAGGGGGGAAAGGGTCTAACAGTTCAAGCAAGCAATAAAATTTGTCACCTATAAATTCAACACGATCAGTTCAAAATCTATGTTGTTTTAAAAAAACAAAATTTATTTTTGAGAGAGGTAGTAAAACATACAGTGTCAGTAATTTCTTTTTTTATAAGCTTAGAAACTGAGTAATTTCCTCGTTACTCAACAGAATCGCACTGTTTTTCTCATTTAAAAAGCGATATTGTATGCAAAATTGTTATTTTTCAAATAAAAAATCCATTATGATTTATCCACCGATGATGTAATCACGAACGTGAACGGCGGTGCTGACTTTCCGCATTAGCATTTAATTGATCCATCAAATCCCAACAATGTGCCATGCATCTGCCTCATTTAAAATGTATAACGTCAACTCAGCGGGTCCAAATTGCAAATCTTGTTTTGTCACGGGAATGCAACTACGTCGAATAAAATCCCATTTAGTTGTATCCCAGGCTTCGGCATCATGATTAATGTCGGTCGTTCATTGGAAATGCACTTCAATTTCTATTTTCTCTCTAACAAGGTTTTCGCATACCGAACGGCAGCTTCTACTTCTTACTGTGGCGTCATTGCAGCTGAAGTTGAGCTCATTGTTTTGAGCGAGAACTCTAACCACCATTTCGTGGTCTGTCTCATTTCAGACCGTGGGAAGGTGAAACAGATTGAATTAAAAATGATTTCGAAATTCCTCCGCCTTCTTGCGGCGAGTAGAGTGACAATTCATTGCAATACATTGAAATGACGAACGGATGAATGACGTTCCTCTCTTTGTTCTGTTCTGATTAAAGGTTGAACTTCAAGAAACGTAAAATCGATTATAATTGCTTCCTAATGTCACGCTACCAATTATGTCTTCTTCTGTGAATTAGCAAGATAATGCAAAATAGTCGAACAGCTTCATGAAAACCGAAAATCCATCATCATTATTCGATAGCAGGGAAAATCGTTAAGAAATTTCCCAGATTCCAATATACTATTCCGCTGTCTGCCAATTCCTCAACCGATAGCTCAATTGAAAAACACTATGAAAAAAAAAAATCTAAAAAGTTTAATTTAAGTAATTTAAACGCTTCTGAACAATTAATAGAAAATGAAATTTAAATACTACAACATTTTTTGTTTCGAATTTTTTTTACAGTGCAACCAGCTTTCATTATTACAGAGTTCTCCCATCAACCAGCCCTGGAGCGTCATCGCGTCATTGTCATGACCAAACCGAATTGCTCTGACGGCAGTCAGTGGTGGAGGAGGAAAAGCTTCGATTCGCGAGCGAGATCCGGTAATGACCATAATGATGAAATGAAAATTCCTGGCATTCCTGGCATTCGCCCCAGGGTCTCGACATGGCCATGCTCCATTGAGAGCTACAGGTTGACGATAGAAAATGTCCCGATTTGGAGAGCGGGTTGGAGCAAAGAAGTTCATCATAATACAGTTCGGTAAGCCATCACTCCGGTGCCGGTGTCATCTGTGACGCAATGTGACCACCATCGAGAAGGACTGTGCATTTAGAAAATTAGCCAAATAATTGTGATTGAAAGAATGCTGATTGATTAATTTGATCAACAGACAGTGAAGCTATTTTAAAATAGCAGATCGCAAAATTCTACAACTGAAGCAAAACAATAGAATAACTGATAAAAGTTAAACTTTTGCTTCAGAAATATTTAATACATTTTATTTCTGTAGTATTCATTTCACGACATAACTTGATGTACAGTATTCCTAGTTCTCCAATTTCTCGGACATCCCACATTCGCCAGATCACCTCTGCGCTTCTCGTTCCTACCGGATTCATAGTGAACACCTGTTTTGCAGGACAGTTGTCCGACATTCTCGCAACATGTCCCGCCCAGCTGTTACAAGTTCGCCACTATCGCTTTTGTCAGAATAATCACGCGATTGACGATCTTAAAGAAATCGACAAGTTTGCAATCGATGGCTATGTCAGCTTCAACTCAAGTGTGCTCAACCATAAGCTCATAATAATAAAATGGCACGTAGCAAATTTCATGTTATGATGCTCAAGGCATCTTTTAATTCAAAGTAGCATCAGAGCAAAAATTTCATTATCCTAACATAAACTGTATTGACTTAATATATAGATTCCACTTATAACTAAGCACCTGTGTGTTCCTTGGTACCGCTGCCAACAAATCAGCTATCTCTGCTTGAAGACGACGGGGCCCCGGTCTCGAACACTGGTTCAAACGGCTACATGCAGTCCGCCCACTTGTGTGAATCAATGTAGGATGCGTGCAAATCCTATGCTCACGTTCACACTAGCACGGCTTTCTTTCCACTCAACTCTCACACGGCTAGTTCACTTCTTTCGCTTCTGTTCTCCTTCATGCACACGTGCTCGACTTCGGTACATGCGATCCCATGCGTTCATGCGTAAGTCTGAGCAAAACGTTTCATGATGATGATGATTGATGATGATGATTGATGATGATAATATCGTGTCTCTCCGATCATGCACCGTTCACAATCCTTCAGAAATGCACGCACGTGCTTAGTTGCTCTCTGGAGATATGCCTTCTATGTAAACACTGGCGTCGCTGGCGCAAGAGAAGGTAGGGGATTTGCCACAGTTGATAATATCCAACGTGATCTAGGTGAAGTCGTTGCCGCCCTTCAGGCGTTTCCTAAGGGAGTCAGAGCCGATTCAAGAAAAAGGCCCTATGATAATTTTGTTAGTATTTAGCCTGAGGATTATGGTATGTGAACGATTAATGTCCTACCTCTGTCGAGGACCTTTTCCGAACTATTCGAACCGCTCAGTTTCCGTGCTTGATGACGCTTCTCCAGATCACAATGTTCACCTGTGTTTGATAGAGTCCTTGTTATGCAATGCAATAATGCCATAGCTATCTCAAATCAATGTTACCTAGTTGGCGAGGATGAGGGCTTTCTGTAGATGCTTCGTGAGAGCGTGGTCTTCCCCGGTGGGCGACGATGGTTTACCCTACATATTTACCGAATTGATTAACTCACTGGGAAGGCTAGAGAAATATTGGGTTTTACCTGTAAGGTAGTCGCTTCTAGCTGGAATATTCTCTCTAACGAGCTCGATGGCGATGTTTTGTTTTCCCTTTTGCCGCCAGGCGATGTTTGTTCGACTTGGAACTAGTGCCTCGGTGTTGCCGACTTTCCTGGTAGATTTTAATGTTCGACTGAACTGCCGTCCTAGCCGCTACGTGATCTTGATTGTGTAGTCTCTTCAGACTTCCGGATGCTGAAGAGATTATTGAATGAGGTTAGTTCTCCTTTAATGATTCCTAATAACTGAAGGTTACCTGTTGTTGGTGTACTGCACTGGGATTCCAGAATTCTCGCTCTGTCGGCTTTATGTGTTTCGTAGTTGGAGTCGCTCGGCGTGTGGTTTCTCCCTACATCAGCCTAAGAGCCATCGGAAAAGGACTGTCTCCGCTTCGTCCCTAAAACACCCTACAACGTGAAACCTTTCTTTTAGGCATAGTGCGTCGCGTCATTTCATATAATTTGCGTTACTTACAGTTGTGCGATTGCTGGGATCTATTTGAGCGGAATTTTGTTCACCAAACAATCTAGCACAGGTTTCAATCACTGCAAATTAGCGGCACTTCGTCTGCATGAGTCGAACGTTTTGGCGGAAATGATCTTGATGGGTGTAATGACAGTTGGTGTAGCGCGTGAGTGTTGATTTATCTTGTCGGTCCAGTGGTATTCCAAGTTTTGATAATACAGTAATGTTTCTTCATCTCGAACATGTTGTTATATTTTACTGAAAACCAACATACTGTAACAACTCCGATTTTATCCCGATAGAAATTTTCGGGAATATCAACAAATTCCTGAAAATTTCGCTAATGTTGGTTTATCCTCTTCTTTGCTTCGCTTATCGGCTATTACTGATTTGACAAATAATTCCAAATATGGACCTCAAATGCAGTTTTTTTTACGAATTCGAATACAGTTCTGCTTATGTTATAGAACTTCACTTATGTACATATATTGACTGATTCAACAAAACTTCCAATCGGTAGACCTCGAATACAGTTTGCAAGACGATGCAATACAAGACTTACTAAATGAACATAAGATTTGCTTGCTCTCACAACGATAGTGACATAAAAGCAAGATAAGATTTGGTTTCCATGCTGCGCAGTATGGTTTAAACTTATTTTGGCTACTGGCTTTTAGTCTTACAATTAATTAATTGAATTTTTTTTGCAGGTTTTAGCGATTGGATTTTATGCTACTTTGCTATCCATTGTCGTAGATACTAGAATTTTTAAAAAAATTACTTCTTCGATGCGGAATGGCGTCCTTCGTTTCCAAATTTAGTCGATAGATTGATCGGTGTAATCCAATATCCTTTTGGAATCCCTTATTCAAGGATGTATTGGCTCAGCTTTAATCAATGTCATTCAAAACTCACCACGACAGCTTCAATGAAATTCAGCATGAAAGAAAGTTCATATTTTTTCCAGTGCCTTCACATTACCACAGTTTATTATGGTTTTTTTTGTTATTATTAGATTGATCCAACTCGCCGTCCAAGTGCGCTTTGATCAAAATAGTAACTTCGACACAAAGGAAAGAAATTAAAGTTCTGAGAATGGTAAACATCATTGTAAATTATATATTTGATTTTTTTCATTATTTTTTTCATTTTCATATGTTTCAGGGTCTTTCTCCTACATCCATGACAGGATTTGTTTCATGTAATCTGTATGAAAATGCTGTGCTTCTTGGAGTGCTTATTTTAGGTTGAGGAGGCTATTTTAATTGAGTTAGATCAGTTTTGTGCGTGGTGCAAAATTTAATTTTGAGTGGAACTGTAGTTGAAACTTTGTTCTAGTCTGATTAATTGAGTGAGTTGTTTTGGCTACTACCATAATTGGCCAGGTCGGGACCTGTTACCGTTATTATGGAGCATATTTTCGTGGCGTTGAGCTTTTTGGTTAACGTTTTACTGTGTACATAGCTGGTATTTTAGTCCTCCTTGATGTCTTTGGCGTGATAAACTCCGGTTTTTTCGCTCTTTATGTCTTCTAATAGGTAGTTGTTGGAACCTTGCTTTTGTCGCACTATGCAGGGAATAAATTTGGGTCCTAGTTTCTTCGTTCGATGATCTATGGCTGAAGATTGCTCGAAAGATCGTCTCCACACTACGTCTCCTTCGGCGAATTCTCGGTTGCGTGCCCGCAAGTCGTAACGTTGTTTGCTGGTTTCGTGGGCTTTCTTGATACGACTCAGAACGAACTCCTGGATGTTCTTGATGACCTCAAGTCGCAACCCTTGCGCTTTTGCTGGATCATCTACCGTGTTGAGACTCGCTATGGGATAAGCTTCTGTAAAAAGGATGTGGTCTCTTCCGAAATTGCAATAGTGTGGACTGCAGCCTAATGTATCATGCTTGGTCGTGTTTATTGCACACACTATTTGTTGTAGGTGCTGGTCCCAGTCACGTTGGTCCACGTCTAATAGAGATCTTATACAGGTGACTAGGGTGCGATTCGTCCTTTCTGCAGCATTACACATGGGAGTATAAAAAGCTGTCTTCATGTGTGTTACTCTGTACCTTCTCAGGAACGATTGGAAAACCTGCGACAAGAATTGGGATCCAGAGTCGGAAAAGATGATTCTTGGGGTCGAGAAGCGTAAGAATACGTAGTTTTCTAAAAAATTAACCATTTGCTGCGCGTTTGCAGATCGAAAGGGTTCCACAATTACAAATTTTGTGATCCAATCGACCACGACGAGCAGTACGCTGAAACCTTTTCGAGATCTGGTCATGGGTCCAACCCAGTCTACCGAGATCAGCTCCCAGGGTAGTTTTGCAGGTTTGGGGTTGCCTAATGTAGGTGTTAGGGTGCAATTCGGTGCTTTGGAGGCTTTACAAATTTCACAACTTCTAATGTATTTCTTGATGTCTACTGACATGTTCGGCCAGTAATGGTCTCGTTGTATCTTTTGAAAGGTCCTTTCGTATCCCAAGTGTGCTGCCGTGGGTATGTCATGAAATCTTCGCATTATCTCCGGTCTCTCCGGTCCAGGAACGACTTTCTTCCAGCGATGTGCTCGTCCTCCAACCTCATTAACGATCGAACAATGTTTATACAGAAATCCTGCCACGATACGGAAGTCTGCGAAGCTATCGTTGTCAATGCTGATTTTCTTACACAATTCATTATACCATGAATCCGTCGTAGAAGGCGCAATCACCGCTGAGATCTTGTTTATCATTTCAATTCGGCTCAAACAGTCCGGAACTATGTTTGCGCTTCCTTTTCTGTACTTTATATCGAAGGAGTACGCGTTCAGCCTCAGGATCCATCGAGCCAGTAGTGGAGTGGGATTTTTCATGGTTTTCAGGTACAAAAGACTGGAGTGATCGCAGAAGACTGTGAAGTGAGTACCTTCAAGATCCTCTGAACTTTTCTATAGATCTTATGACGGCCAGGCATTCCCGTTGGGTCACGGAATACTTCCTCTCTGCGGGGGACAATTTCTGCGAGAAGTAGCACACGACTTGTTCTCCTTTGCTAGATTCTTGTGTAAGTACTGCACCAATGGCCATGTCACTAGCATCACAAGCAACTGAAAAGGGTTTTGAGTAATCTGGCATGGTTAGCACAGGTGCTGAGGTTAGCTGATTCTTCAGAGTTTGGAAAGCTTTCTCACAATCTTCCGACCATTTAAACTTCGATTTTGCCCGCGTAAGCTCTGTAAGAGGAACTGCTGTCTCCAAAAAGTTTCGTATGAAGCGTCGATACCATCCACACAAGCCGATAAACCTTTGGACATCTTTTTTGGTCGAGGGTGTCGAGAATTTGCTGATCGCATCAACTTTAGAGTCATCCACGTGCCAGCCTTTCTCATCAAGAACGTACCCAAGATAATTCAGAAATTTTCTGCAAAATATCGATTTCTCCGAGTTGATGGTTAATCCGGCTTTGCCTAATCTGTGTGCTATTTCCTTCAGATGGACCAGATGCTCTTCGAAAGTTTCTGTGGCAAGGATAAGGTCGTCAAGATAGACGAAAACTCGTGGTTCCAAGTCGATGAAAATGTGATTCATGACGCTTGAAAGTGCTTGACTTGCTGTGGATAATCCAAATGGTACAACTTTAAATTGATAGTGACCGCGCTGTGGGATGGTAAAAGCTGTTTTTGGTCTGGATGATGGCTCTAGAGGTATTTGCCAGAAGGCAGATTCTAGATCTATAGACGAGAGAAATTTAGAACCACTCAGGTTATTCATTATAGATGCAATGTGTGGGATTGGATAGGCTTCCTGGACGATTATTGAGTTCAATTTTCTGGCGTCAAGACAAAGCCTCATAGAACCATCTTTCTTCTTGACGGCCACTGTTGCGTTATTCCACGGGCAACACATTGCTTCCTCGATTACTTTCAATTTCAGCATACGATCAACCTCCTTGTTTAGGTCATCCAACACGAACTTCGCCATGGGATAGTATTTCTGTTTGAAGGGCGCGGCACTTCCGGTGTCAATTGTATGCTGATATATGTTTGTCAGACCTAGTCTTCCGGTGTTTTGCTTTGTCCGGAACTTCGAGATTGTTTGTTTAAGATCCTGGATTTCAGTCGGCGTAAGAGAGTCCACTATGTCCTTGTTAACGTTCGATGAAATTGTTACTCCACACATCGATGCAACCGGGACCGTCAACCAGGAAATTTACGTGAAAAAGTATCCTCCAAAGCGTTTTCTGTCTTTCCTAAAGAAACATGATTTGTCTGTGCTGTTTTGGCCAGGTTTGGTATCCTGCCATTATGGAAAAATAGGCCGGGGTTGGAGAAGCCTCTTACAACATTCAGGTTATGCCCAAGGAAAAGAACCCTCCCAGCACAACAGAACTTCACCCGATCGAAAAATATTGAGTGGCAGTTTAGCAGGCCTAAGTTAGTTAAGATCGAAATTTCTATAGTTCGAAAGTTTCCTGTTTAGTGCGGAACGTGTCTGGTTTAGCAGTTTTGTCAAGTGACTTGTAACTTTTTAAACAGTGTTAAGTTTGTTGTGTCAACACTGATCATTTCCTTTTTAAGCGCTTATTGTAGAAAAAGGTTTTTAAAATATAAATTCGAGAAATTACAAAAGATCATTTTAATTTATGTACTTCATGAGAAATCTTAAGTGAGCTATTTTAAAACCTAGTCTCACTGACTCTGAAGCAATTCATAAAACAATCGTTTGCAGCGATGAAAAGTTTCCTAGAAACATTTGAACGAGACAAACAAAAAAAAGGTTTGGATTCTCATGAGGATTTGTGATTCTCTTGGAAAACTCACTGGATGAAAAACTCGATAACCAGATACCGTCACACAAACACGGGCATCCACATTCGATTGGAATCCGATTATATCGAAGTTGTTTGCCGGTCATTCTACCGACAGTATATTTTCTTTATTTTTTCCGACTGAAAGCATCGTTATTGCTTTTCGGGCGGCAAAATGAATTATTAGCGAAAATGGCGTCACATTTCGTATTCTCCTGCTCTAGCTCCAGCTCCAGGAGCGTTTTGTTCCGTGCTTCTTTTTTAGCCATTTTATCCCCGTTCCTCTTTTTTTCGAATGCCAAAATCCGTCGCCACCATTTGTTGGCATGTTTTTCCCGTCCGCTGTTTTCCATCCGAATCGATGCACCCTTTGGCTCTCAATGTCTTTCGTTAACCTCCTTGTGGAAGTAGGAAGACTATCTTCCATTTCCAATGAATTTCGCTGGAGGGGGTAAAATTTATTCCACCGGAGCAATAAATTCTGAACGCTTTTCTGAGTTCTGTTTTCTCTAACTCTCCGCTTTCTTTTTCCAGTTTCTCGACAATCCACCCACACGTGGGCGATATTCGCATTTCCAGTCCAGCCAGTCAGTGTCTTTGCCACCTTCACCAGGCTTTGTTTTTTTTTCTCACTCACTCGCTCCCTAACTTTTAAGGAAATCAAATCTGAAGGATTTAGTGCTCTTACGCTTCTCTAAACTTGATGTTTATTCAATGTCCGATTGTTATTTATCTGTGAATTGAAAACTTTGCTCTGGTGTCCGATTCCAGATTTATGTCAACGGTTTCGGTTCGTCTGGCGAAGTTCACGGCTTATTGATGCGTAAAGTTTCGCCCAAAATAGTCTGATGGAGGTTCATTTGTCAAGCTAAAGTATTTTTTTTTATACTTTTAAAGTCAATATAACTTATCTGACCATAATTTGAAAAAAAAAAAAGCATTTTGGATTGAAATTTCTTCAAACCTGACTAAGCATTTGAACGGATGTGTCAAAATAGACAAAAATGACAAAAATGATAAAAATCTTAAAAATGACGAAAATTAAAAAATGACAAAAATGACAAAAATGACAAAAATGACAAAAATGACAAAATGACAAAAATGACAAAAATGACAAAAATGACAAAAATGACAAAAATGACAAAAATGACAAAAATGACAAAAATGACAAAAATGACAAAAATCACAAAAATGACAAAAATGACAAAAATGACAAAAATGACAAAAATGACAAAAATGACAAAAATGACAAAAATGACAAAAATGACAAAAATGACAAAATGACAAAAATGACAAAAGTGACAAAAATGACAAAAATGACAAAAATGACAAAAATGACAAAAATGACAAAAATGACAAAAATGACAAAAATGACAAAAATATGACAAAAATGACAAAAATGACAAAAATGACAAAAATGACAAAAATGACAAAAATGACAAAAATGACAAAAATGACAAAAATGACAAAAATGACAAAAATGACAAAAATGACAAAAATGACAAAAATGACAAAAATGACAAAAATGACAAAAATGACAAAAATGACAAAAATGACAAAAATGACAAAAATGACAAAAATGACAAAAATGACAAAAATGACAAAAATGACAAAAATGACAAAAATGACAAAAATGACAAAAATGACAAAAATGACAAAAATGACAAAAATGACAAAAATGACAAAAATGACAAAAATGACAAAAATGACAAAAATGACAAAAATGACAAAAATGACAAAAATGACAAAAATGACAAAAATGACAAAAATGACAAAAATGACAAAAATGACAAAAATGACAAAAAATACAAAAATTACAAAAATGACAAAAATGACAAAAATGACAAAAATGACAAAAATGACAAAAATGACAAAAATGACAAAAATGACAAAAATGACAAAAATGACAAAAATGACAAAAATGACAAAAATGACAAAAATGACAAAATTACAAAAATGACAAAAATGATAAAAATGACAAAAATGACTGAAATCAAAGAAATTTCAGCGCAGTATTCAACTTTCATTTTAAGCCACCTTCTTGGAAAACCTTGTTTGGTGAACAAGAAGGGCTAGTTGGCAATTTTTCAGAAGGAATTGTTTTAAGCAAAAACACATTTAAAATCAAGATTCAGCCTTTAGATCGAAAGAGTAGAGAAAGTAATTGTCCAGATTTTTTTGTTTTATTTTTGTTAGAAGAAGATTTTCCATAATCGCCATGTTCGCCATCGAGCGCAGTGACAAAAATTTTATTTGTCTGCTTACAATAAAAGATAAATTCTCTTCTACTAGGAGCAGCTTGAGCATGATTGGTTTTTTTTCCTTGGCTCATCTCAAAACACTTATATAAAAATATCCAAATTGAACTCAGAACCTATTTTCTTTTTTTAAGTTTAAAGTCTCACTTTGAATAAATCCTTCGTTTGATGATTCTTCCAGAACAAAAAAAAAAAACATGCTCAGAAATTTATTTTCTGCTGAAAGGTAATCATATCGCTGCATAAACATTTCTAAAGATACATTCAACCTCGTTTCGCGTAAAGCCTCGTAGTTCGTTCCTCCTTTCCCGCAGTTCAGATTCCCAGGGCGATCCTTTACCTATGTCAGAGCTATGCTAGTAAAGTAGCTTTTTCTATACCCAATGGTGGGGCTATTTCCGCCATTTTTCACCCTTCCAACTCCCCAACTCTCACCGTTTTTTGCTGTAAGCACTTTTCTGTGATGTTTTGCATATGCTGTATGCAACCATCATCTTCACTTAGCACTAGAGACAGTCAAAGAGGAGGGAGCTTGGCCGATGGGGTTTCGACAGAGACGGCTAAGCACAATAATGATGCCTTCGCCTTGTATTTTTACCTTTTTAAGGGAGTCCTTTTGCGAAGGGGGTGGGGTAGTGGTTTGGGCTTCAGGAGGGACAGGCTTTAAGAAGAACCATTTGCGAAAGGGTTGTTTATGTTGGGCTTGGGATACGGATCTCTGCCTCGACATGGCCCGGGGCTAGCTCTCCAAGAAGAAGAGTGGCTTGTTTCGTTTCGTTATCACCGAACGGCGATGTTTTTCCTGTGATGTGACGCATATGTTTACGGTGGGCTTCCTCTTTAAGAGGGCAGTGATGCGAGATGTGCTCTACAAAAAAAATCTGGCAGATGATGTTGTGTGATTTCGTTTATAGGTTTTTAGAAAGCGTACCCGATTAGGAGAGAAATGAATAAAATATTTTGAAATTCGAATTTTTCCTATCTGGATAAGATATAATTGTGTAGTCGATGATTGCTTAAAGGGTGATACGGTCAAAGTTTGGTCTATATCAACTTGACGTATTTCTTTCAATTTTGCATTTAAAAAACCTGAACACCCCTCATTTTGAAGGTGTGTGTGTGTGTGTGTGTAGAATGTTGTTCCTATTTTGATTTTAGAATTCACTCTTCAGTTGTCACAATGCCGTCCAAGGAAGAAGAGCATCGTATCAAAATTTTGCTCGCGCATCGCGAAAATCCGAGCTACTCGCACGCAAAGCTGGCAAAATCGCTAAAAGTTGCCAAATCAACCGTCACAAATGCAATTAAAGTGTTTGGGGAACGTTTGTCGACAGCCAGAAAGTCTGGACCGGGAGTGAAATCGAAAACCGGAAGCCGCTGAGACGACAAAGAGAGTTGCTGGTAGTTTCAAGCGAGCCCCTAACCTCTCTCTCCGAGATGTCGCAAATAAGCTGGGTGTATCGTCTACAACCGTGCATCGAGCGAAAAAACGAGCCGGACTATCGACTTACAAGAAGGTAGTGACTCCAAATCGCGATAATAAACAAAAAACGACGTCCAACGCGCGATCCCGGAGGCTGTACACGACGATGCTGACGAAGTGTGACTGCGTGGTAATGGACGACGAAACCTACGTCAAAGCCGACAAGCAGCTTCCAGGACAGGAGTTTTATACGGCAAAAGAAAGGGGAAAGGTAGCAGATATTTTCAAGCACATGGAACTGTCAAAGTTCAAGAAGAAATATCTGGTTTGGCAAGCCATCTGTACATGTGGCTTGAAAAGCAGCATTTCATAGCTTCCGGGACTGTCAACCAAGAAATTTACGTGAAAGAGTGTTTGAATAAACGTCTGCTGCCTTTCCTGGAGAAACACGGTTGTTCCGTACTGTTTTGGCCAGATTTGGCATCTTGCCATCACGGTAAAAAGGCCATGGAGTGGTACGCCGCCAACAACGTGCAGGTGGTTCCCAAGGACAAGAACCCTCCCAACACGCCAGAGCTCCACCCAATTGAGAAATACTGAGCTACTGTCAAGCGGAACCTAAGGAAGGCCAAAAAAACTGCTAAGGACGAGCAGCAGTTCAAGGCAAACTGGCTTTCTGCGGCGAAGAAGGTGGACAAGGTGGCTGTACAAAATCTGATGGCAGGGGTTAAGCGTAAGGCCCGACAATTCGGATTTGGAAAAGCGGAAGCCTAACTGAATATTTTTCCTGTATTTTATACTAATTAAACTTGAAAAAGAAATTTTATTTTATTTTTTAAACAAACGATTTCACCGATTTACACGCGTTTTCTCTTGACCAAATTTTGACCGTATCACCCTTGAGTTAAGGATTCTTTTTAACCCTTAAAGGTGTCGTTTTAAAAAAACACTAATCAAAATCCAAATATCTCGGAACCGCGTGAATATTTTTGAGTAATACTCTAGAAATAAGAAGAAATTAGCCTATGGTATTTTCATTACGATATTTTAATGTTTGTGTGAGATTTCTTACAAAGTATGCGAAAAAAATGCAAACATCAAATTTATTTGTGCAGTTAAATCACATTCGCTTAAATTTTTCAAAATTGTATTGAAATGAATAAACAACTTTAAAAATTATTTTTCTACTTTGATGGATCATAACTTTTATGATACTAAAACTAACGACTTCAAACCTGTTTAGTTGTGTTATTTGAATTTAAGTTATATTTTTTACCGAAACAAAAACTGCTTTTCACATCCAAAAAAAAGTCATACATTAAAGGGTTGAAATGCCCTTTATGGTTCTTAAAAACAGATGAAAACCACTTTTATAAAATAAGATCTGAATTCATATTTTAGATTGCCTGCTTTGAAAATCTTATTTTTTTCGATCCAGGATTTTGATAATGAATTGAAATATTAATGACAATTTATTGTTGATAAAACAACTTAAAATTTATGACAAAAATTCAGCTGGAAATATTTTTTTATAGTTGGTTCTTTAACATGATTTATATTGTAAACACTTCAAAAACAAAGATACATATAAACTTACATCTGAATGTATCGAGTTACCGAGAGTTGAAAATAAATCTGAATTGAACTCTTAACTAGTATTTCTTTAAAATAAAGCCATGAACATCTTTTATTTATTTTTTAAATAAAAAAAATAATACTTTTTGGGTTTATTTTCGAAAGTAATGATTTTAAATGAACAATTATCAATCAAAAGAACCTCAACCTGAATTATGAGATACTCTTTGTATGACTTTTGAAATCAATTCCTTATGTATGTATTTTTCAAGCAAAAATGTTATAGGACAAATTTTGTTATCAAACAACCTCCAACACTCCCTCATTGGGGCAATTCTTCCTATGCCTCTGTTTGGATTTATAAAGTGTGAAGAGTAAAAATTCATTCTCAATCATGGGTAATATTTTTCAGATTTTATTACCACTGTAATTAAAAAAAATCAATGTATATTGAAACGACCAGCAGTGAACTTAGTATATACTTCTCTTGAATGATATCTATACATATAAAAATGAATTTCTGTCTGACTGTCTGTCTGTATGTTCCCTCTAGACTCGGAAACTACTGGACCAATTTACGAAAACTTGATGGGGTGTCACAACCAAATTTTTTTTCATAACTAAAAACTATCCAAGTGAATGGAACAAAAGTTGACATGGGTGATTATTTGGGAACAAAATTTTTGTTTAATGATTATTTGAGAACCTTTCCTTCTTCCTTGGAAGAAATTGGAAGAGGGGAGTGGAACCCGCATAATTTTTTGCATATTTCAAGAACTAATAAAGTTTAAAATACTCAATCAAATAGACATAGTAGGGTATGTGGGTAGGAGAAATATTTCTCTCAATATTTGGTATAAAGGAAGGAAGAGAAGGGTCCCTAACACATTTATTTTCATAACTCCAGAATGAGGTTGCCAGATTGTTCGGTGTTATCCAGGTTTGCCCGGATATTTAATACAAAATTTGAAAACAGTTCGGCCCGGCTGGGCCCGGTTGCCGGTTTTGATTGAAAAATGTTCGTTTTTTCCGGATTTATTCACTTTATTTGACTAATAAAAAAAAACAAATTGTGTTGTGAAAACTTTTTATTTATGCCTCAAGAACGATTTTTTTAAACCAAAATTTATAGAAATAATCTTGAAAGGTTTTTTGGAATCCTGAAATACAATTTAAAATCTGTCGATAAATTTTTGGTGGAAAAAAATGCTAAAAGAAATTCTGGCAACCTCACTCTAGAACATATCAACCATATGAAACCAAATTAGACAAAATATAGTTTTCAAATACAAGAAATGTTCCTTAAATGTCTTTTTCTTTCACTGAAAACAAAAATTTGACATTTTGTTTTATAATTGAGGTTCCTCCTACTTTTCACTAGGGTGATAGAAAAGGGGAAGGGGAGCTCCCATACAATTTTTGACATAGCTCGAGGAATAAACGGGCAGATGGACACAAATTCGGAAAGGCAGAGTAAATAAATACGCTTAAACCTCTTTGATGATTTGGATCCCTTTACAAGATATAACTCGAGAGTTTATCAAATAAAAACAACCAGATTTCACAGGAGAGAGTACATGGGAGAAAAAAACGCTTCTACGTTCATTCAAAAACAGATTCCCGTCTTCTAAGAGTGAGAAAAGGAATCGGGAGGGGAGCTTGATATATTTTTAGGAGATTCTAGGAGACACTTCAAGGAGAAGAGGCAATCAAAAACGAATTCTTATGTTCAAATTTTAAATAATGATTGAAAAACGAATTTAAGACCACGTTTTTTATTACAAATACATAAGAAAATCTAATTTTTTTTTATTTTCAAATTTCAAGTTGAAACTTTCAGTGTAAAGATATCAAATTTTATTTCGGATGATGAACAAACGAATTTAAATGTATTAATTTTACAAATTAAATGAAATTTTTGAGGTTTAAAAAAAAACTAGTGTTTTACATGAAATTTTACAGTTTTCAATCTTAACACTCATAACGGCTCAAAACGGTTTTCAATACTCAGTTTTTCATTTAGATTTACACATCAAATAAACGAAAAAACTGGACAAACAAAATATTTGGTTTGTTCTTTTCTGGTCAACAGCACTTTTAAGTGGTTCTTCTTCTATCAATTTTATTTTGAAAAATATCATCTCTTGCATTGAAAAACCAGACAATTTCTACATTTATGTGCTTTCTGCTTACCAAAGGTCTTTCTTAAGTTGAAAGTTTTGAATTCAAATATTTTGCAGAAATTGTTTTCCTTAACAACCAAAACAGAATGGTGCTTGTTCAAAACCCGCTTGATTATAATTTTTGTGCTTTCTATTCAATCATTCTTCTTGACTTTTTAGTTAAAATTACATTTAATGACACATAAAGATGTCAGCGGAATGAATTCCAATGAGATTATTTCTTTTATTTTTTTAGTATAATGCAGAATAGAAAAGTTAACATAAGGTTGGCACTTAGCTATACAGTGTCTTTTAAAACAAAAACTTAAAATAATCCATCATTAAAAATAAAAAAAATGTATATAATTTTTATAAAATTGAATAACTCTTTGGTAACCCTCAAAACACATTTTTAAACAAATGTATCAAGTTAATTTTCCACCTAAAACCATTATTGATTCTAGCAACTCTGCGAAAAAAATATTTTGAGTTGATTGTAATCAAGGTTCATTCAAGTCACAGAATGATTTTTTTTAAATACATCAAGATATTTTTTTTATTTTCAAGTTACAGCTCCATGAATTCATACTTTTATGTATATTATGAATAAAAAATAAATGGTAATGCAAAAATTGAAAAAAAAACCTATCGATATCTTTTTTATCTTTCCTTTTTTTGTTATCTTTGTCCCCTCTGGCTTCAAAAATTCCTTTTCAAATGCATTGCAATTATCATCGATGTTGCCAGAAGTTTTTATGTATGTACCGTTTTACAAGTTCGAGGAAATTTGTATGCAATTTCTTTGAGCATGGATGAAAGTTGGGCTTGTTAAATTGAATGTGATTTCATGATTCCACTTATTCAGTAAATGATTTTTTTGAAAGACCCAAAATGAGAATGAAATTTTTTTTATGAGAGGTTATCTATATATATAAAAAGCAATTTCTGTGGGTTTGTTTGTTTGTTTGTTTGTTTGTCCACTATAGGCTCAGCCATCTTAAGAGCTAGAGAGCTGGAATTTGGCATGGATACTCATTAGGACCAGGAATGATGAAAAATGTTTTCAGATTTTCGGATGACCCCTTCTAAAGGGGGTCGTCCATACAAGACAAATATTGTTTTCGCGATATTGACGTTATTTATCGTCGGATTGTGACAAAAATTTGCAAATAGAAGTTTTGAGAGATGAGAAATTGATCCCGGGTAATGAATTTTATGTCAGAGGTCGTCAAAAGGGGTCGTCCATTTGAACTGTTCAGTGTTTTTATTATATTGACGTTATTATGCATTGGTTTAATATGAAAATTTGCACATGAGTGTTTTGAGGGACGAGCATTCGATTATAGGTATTAAATTCAGAATCAGAGGTCATCCATATAAACTTCTTTATGTTTTTACGATATTGGCGTTATAATGCATTGTATTGAGATGAAAATTTGCAGACGGGGATTTTAAGGAACGGACAATGTTCAATATTTTTGCGATATTGGCGTAACTATAGATTTGTTTTTGATGAAAATTTGCATAAGAGTATTTTGAGGAACGATCAATCGATTCCAACTTTCAAACTCAGAAGTTTGAGGGACGCTCAATTGTTTCAGATTTCAAATCTCGAGTCAGTGGTCGTCAAAAATAATCGTCCATATTATCTGTTGACTGTTTTTACTATATTGGGGGTTATTTTGCGAGTCGAGTAACGTGACTCTTAAAATGTCACTTTTTTATCAAGACAAGACAAGATAAGACTCAAGGAAAAGTTTCAGAGAAGAAACGTTAGTATGAATGAGCTCCAAAAATCGATCACAAGACATTTGAGCTGAAATATCTAGCCTAGAGTGGTTTCTGGAGTCGGCACAACGAGGATTTTGCACATCACGTCACGTGACTCTCAGACTAAGCCCTATTGTCTTGATTATATATCGGATTGTAATGAAAATTTGCACATGGGAGTTTTATAGCACATGTAATTAATTTCAAATGTCAAATATTGACAAGGAATCAGTTTGTCTTAAAAAAAATCGATTTTTTTTTTAAAATAATTACGTTGTTAGGCACCATATCGAGGCAAGAATTAAAACACGAGAGTTTTGCAGGACGCGGAATCGATTACTGATAACAAATTTTCTATTAGACGACAGAAAAGGGGGTCGTCCACATTTACTGTTTAATGTTTTTGCAATAATTGTTTTATTATGCATGAGATCCAGACAAAAATTCATTCACGGGTGTTTTACAAAACGGACAATTGATTTATGAACTAAATTTTTTAATGAGACGACAGAAAAGGGGTCATTAATATTGCCTTTTAAATATTTCAGACCTAATTTTGTTGTTATGCATCCGAAAAAATTTAAAATTCGTACACGGGTGTTATCTTCGACAGTCAATCAATATCTTATTTTAAATTACCATTTGGTGGACAAGCAAATAAGTCGCTTGCAAATTCTGTTTAGTATTTTAAGCAATTTTTTAGTGAAAATGCGTCCAAATTACTAACCAAATACAAAATCATCAGCTTTAAATTTAAAAGCGAAACGAAGTTCGTACGGGATCAGCTAGTTATCAATAATATAAAGAACCACTTAAATTCTCGTTTAAGCTGCCCTTTGCTATTTATTCTACGATTTTCTTAAAAAAATGTTTTTTAAATTTGCAAAAAAAAATTCAAAAGAATTAAAAACTTATTTGGAAAAGTTGAAACGGAAGATCTTATTGATTTCTTCATTCTTTGCTTTTTTATCCGCTTTCACCATCATTTGATTAGTGAGTTTAAATATATTATTTCTAGTTTACTTTTCTCTAATATTTCAATCGTTATGTTTGAACTTCGATGGTACAAGGCTATAAGCCACATTATTGCTCATATTAAACAGGAAAATATGTTTACTTTTAAAAATCACAGTAAGCAAATATTTTTGATTATAGCAGCACTTTCTATGGGGTGTGTTATTATTGGAGGTTTGTAATTTAAATTGGACAAATATGTAACCCGAAGATTTTTTTATATTTGAAAGAATTGCTTCCAATATTCTATGAATTTTCACTGTGTTCGTTTAATAAGTTTTAAAAAAAGATATGTGAGAAGAAATTGCTTAACTGTGTACACTGTTACTTTTTTCTAGTCAGTTGAATTGTTAACCACTTTTCCTTTGGAAACTTTCATTAAAAATGGCTAGGTCTGTGAGAGTCGTTTTGGAGTGATCCGATCGAGCTTAAATTGTGTTGAGATTCTTTTAAACTAATTGGACTAAGACTTGGCAGTGGGAGCCAAGTTTCCTGAAAACTTGAAATAAAGAGATAAAATTTTGAAAATGCCAAAATTAAAATAAGAAAGAAACCATCGTCAATTTGAAACTTTTTTCGCAATACCACAGAAAAATTCTTAATAACACTTGGAAACGCACAATTGAATTCAAAAAAAGATTTAAAAAGGATTTTGTTCAACTCCATTATTCCTTTTGACAATTACTGATCTCATAAAAAGTTTATATAGTTCTCATATTTGAAGTTTGATTAAATTGAAATTATTATTTTTTTTTAAAAAAGAGACCATTGGTTAAGTTTCCCAACCTACAAAATAAATAGAAACTTTTCTCATATTTGAAGTTTGAAAATCTAAAGCAGCTTTAAAAATGCCCCGAAATATTATAACTTTTAACTTTTCAATTCTTTAAAAATTTATGAGTGAGTTTTGTGCCAAAACGAAGCTTTTCAGACCTCATGGTTTGAGAAATTTGAAGATTACACTGAATCCAGTCAGTATACTGTACATACAAAATAAAACGAAAATATTCCAATGGAATCGTCTTTGACATTTGTGATTTGATAATTAAGATACGAAAAAATATCTTTCCGTTCTAGCTTTCAAGTTCTAAAGTAAGAACTACTCAGCACTTTAATTTTGTGTTTGGAAATTCAGTTTCCCAGCAAACATGAAATCCTATCAGATCGGTATCAGATGATAACTTAAGTCGTTTAAAATGGTGTTGAGAATCGCAATTCCGACTGGATATTGAAAAGATCGTATAAAATGTCGTTTGAAGTCAGGTTAGATCGGATATAATAGAAAGTTCTCATAATTGTAAATTTTTAAATGATTGTGCTTCCGTGCTAGTTTCAAGTGAAAAAACCATCATCATGTTCTCTCTGCAATCAGCAGTGCATCCAGATGGCTGAGAATCAGATGGGAATTGAGTAATATTGTCCAATAACAGAACTGAAAAATATTATAACTGGCAACAATTTGAAGGCTATAAGAGAAAAATCTTGCGCTCTTTTGCATTCTTCCGATAGGTACGAATAATAGGATAGCACCCAATTGGTGTAGTTTTCGTCGCTTTAGAAAGAAATGTATTTAAAATTTAAAATTTATGTATGTATTTTGCCTCCTTTTTGGTTTGTATGTAATTACTGTTTTTTCAGCTTTCATACGACCATTCTATAATGTAGGTATATGGAAAGTATATCAAAGCAGCATAAATATATGGCTACAAAAACGCTTGCTGGGTTGATAAAAGAATAGCAATATCTTATTTAAAACTGATCATGTTGTGCTCTTAGAATCAATCTTTACTTTCAATCATACTTTTTGAATGTATACAAAGTTTTTAAATTTTTAGTACATCAGTTTTTGATTGAAGGTGCTTTAAATACATTTCTTAATATAATCCCAAACATGACAAAAAACTTATGATTTTAAGCATAAGAATGTAACGTTTATTTATTTTTTTCAAATTTGTTGTGAACTCTTCAAAATAAAAATAAAAATTTAAATTTAACATAAGAGGCCATTGCTCAAGATTCAAAAACAAGATGAAAGTGTTAGTTTCATAGTAAAAGTAAGCATCTTCGAGCATCAAAAGTTAACTGCCAACCCGGCCCAAGTAACGACTTCCAACTATCCCTGAAGAAGGAGGAAGTCAGCGAGAGATCCAAACACACTTTTCATCTTTAACATCCGCACGTTTAAGCCAGGGAAAAGAAAGCAAAGCGAAGCTGCACGTGGAAAAAAGTTGTATAAACCCCACCAGCAGAAGAGGAAGCACCCAAAGGGTAAATGTAGCAATGATTTTTTTCCGTTCTCAATAACTCCCACTACCTACACCCGTGGTCCAATTCCACCCCCAACTTCCACTCAATGGGCCAGGAAGCGCACTTGTAGCGTGGAACGAAAATGAGGCTAGCATTGTATTGCCGTTTCTTGTCTATTTCTTGTGATGCCGCTTTTCCCAACATTATTTTGCCCCTCCGGGAGATGATGAATGCGCCTGGCTTCGTGAAATGATGTGTAGCTTCTTTAGACCATCTATAGGTATCTTCAGTCAGACCATCCAACATCCACCCGCAAGGAACACAGAATCGGAGCAGCAGCTCTGCGGTTGTTAATGGCTTTCGGGCTTAAGCGTTTAACGACATGCGGGAGCTGAATGGGAAATGTTTTCCCTTTTGTATTCCACCAGCGCAGCCCAGCAGCCAGTCAGTCAGTCGGTGTGGTGGTAATGTGTATAGGATCTCGTTCATGAATGGGGATGCCGAAAAAAAACACCATTCTGGAGAAAATTACTTACATTTTACACCCCCTTCAATGGGCGATGTGTGACAGACGACAAGGGCTCGTGTTGAAATGATTTCCTGTTTTTCGAACAGAATAACACATTCTCTCTTCAAAGGGTTGAAAAGCTGTAATTTTTGTCATTACCATCTTTGGTTGTTTTCGCCAGTCGAAACAATGTCGTTTTCATTGAAGGAGACTCGTTGAAACCCACTCATGGAGAGAATGAAACAATTACTTTTGTGGTTGGCGATTAAATATTCGTTTTAAGATTTCGGATTGAATTAACTAAGCCATATGATAAAAATTGAAATTTCTAAACCAGGTGTCATGAGATCTTAAAATAAAAATAGATAGGTACCATGACATTATTCATTTAACTAATCATTCTTTATTTGAATATACACCAAAACTAACTTTTCTTTTGAAGAATTTTTTAAAATCACTGGTAAAACCCTAAAAAAACAACGAAGTGCATTTTTAAAGTCAGATTTTCCATACATAAGCACATACTGGAGAAATAGCCCCTTTTTCAACTCAGTTCAATAAAAAATGATAATTTTTTAAATGAAAGCAAACTTAATTAAACCTACTAAAATATCTAAAACAAATACTTTTGAAGACCCGGCAAAGGTAAGAAAGAGACAAAAATCGTATTTGATTCATTTTCGAGAGCTATGAAATTGATATACAATATAGTACAAATCATTTTGAATAGAATGAATTGATAAATGTCGACTCATTAGGAAAAGATATTAAGCAATGGGATAATCAAAACCTTAAATTTTCAAAATTTAATTGCTGACTATGACCCATGAAAATTCCAATTCTCGAATTAGATTTCCAAGATCTGTACCTCTTTCTGTTTTAAAATAAAAATTTACAGTCGAGACCAGGAAGATCAACTTATTTTTTAGTTGAAAAAAAAAATATTTATTGATTGATTTTCGTCTTTTTTGCTGCTCATAATTTCTTAACAAAATAACTTAAAAGTTAGCACGAGAGATGATTTATTGAAACTTAATGTTGTTAAATAAAAAACTTCAACGGCCGAGTGTTAAAATTTAAAAATGCTAAATCGGTTATTATTAAAAAGTGAAACAATTGCAAGTCCATGAAAGAAAAACTAATATGTTAAATAAAAAAAAAAGTTTTAACAATCAGTAGAGTGGAATAGAATAAAGTTTGATAATTTGAATATTCATAAATAATACATTAACTTTTGAGACGTGCAATATTTCACAAAAGAAAAGTTGAAATTCAATTTGAGACAAACTTTGACAATCGCGTTCTGTACATGTTTTTGAATGTTTTTTCAAATCGTGAATAAGTCACATCCATTTTTTAAATTTTTTTTTATGATAATTTCATAAGTTCTACTTTTTTTATCGCCGAAAGTTCAAAGGGGAGGAAAATATGTTATAGGTTAGGTAAATTTAAGGTTCATTATTGATGAAGGCTACAACTAATTTAAGACCCCAGAGTAGTTTGCGAAAATTTCTTGCGTTTTTCTTTCAATCAAAATGATCATAAAAATATTCGCGAAAGGTATTCTCACCAAAAATAGAAAAAAATAATATTTTTTTTCCTATATTGACTTTTTTACATACTTTGTAAACGTTTTTCATACAAAAAATACTTCTTAAATACAAACTAGAATCGTTTGCATATTTAAAGACATTGTGAAGAATATTGCACCTTTTGCACATATGAGCACAAATGTTTACAACACTTGGCAAAATTGGTACATTTTATCTCGAATTTATGAAATCAAAATCCTGACAAATCAAAGCAGAAAAGAGTGATTATAAAATAGTAAAAAAATAGTTAAAAACAAATTTGACGAGTTGTGCCACACTGATTTGAACCGAAATTTAAAAAAAAAATACATCACATTCTGTAATTTATTGAATGAAAAATTTGAGGAGTTTCCAGCGAAACAAGCATTATGTTCTATTGTGGAAGTATTTTTTCCTCATTAAAAAAAAATAACCGCTTTTATGGGGGATGGTTTAACTCTTTCTCAGATTTCCTAGATATGTACAATAAAAAACAAGAGGTTGAAAGAACATTTAAAGAAAATTTACAGAATGCAGAAAACCGTTTAAAATTCATTTGCTCGAGCTTTGTTGAAAATAAAATAAATAAAACTGGGCAATTTGGAATGCTCACTTTGAAAGCCAAAGTATGAGTATAAATAATGGAAAATTAAAGTTAATTTTTCGATCATTAAAGTCTGTTTCACATAGAATCTGGTTGCATATTTTCATTTACTGCAGCGCTGCTAGTTGTCACATCGCGAATCTATTGACAGTGTTTTGATCCGGATGGTTTGTTAACTTAGTGGTAAAAATTTCATCAAGATTGAAGCAGTTAGTCAAAAAATAACGACGATGGAACGTGAAAGGCGAGAAAAAATTCTGCACACTCACGTAGAGAAACCGACGTGGTCAGGGGTAAAGATCGCGAAATTCCTGTAATATCCAAAATCGCTTGTAAATTCGGTGTTGCAACGTTACCGGGAGACCCTTACGGTGGATCGAGCAAAACAAACCAGGCGTAAAAGTGGAACATATGACCGGAAGCTGCGAGCAAAAGTAATTCGATCAGTTCACAATAATCCTGGAATCTTCTTGCGTGATTCGGCGAAAAAGTTCAAGATGAACCACAGTACAGCTCGACGAGTTTGTTTGCGAGAAGGCTTGCGGCCGTATCATGCAAGCAAACACCCCAACAGGACGCTGAATCAAAACCTGGTTGCCAAAACCAGGGCAAGGAAGTTGTACGAGAAAGTGTTGACCAAGTACAACGGATACATTTTGATGGACGACGAAACTTACGTCAAAATGGATTTTGGTCAAGCACCCGGTAACAAATTTCACCTTGCGAAGCGTATAGGGAATGTTGCGGTTAGATTCAAGTTTGTTTTCGCAGATAAATTTGCTCGTAAGTTGATGATTTGGCAAAGGATCTGTAGTTGTGGGAAGAAGACTAAAATTTTCATTATTGGGGACATTGAAGAATGTCTCCAGAAGAGGGTTTTACCATTCATTCGGCCCCCCAAAAGTCCGGTGAAGTTCTGGCCGGACCTGGCAAGCTGCCACTACAGCCGGGATGTCGTTAAGTGGTATAAAGAGAACAAGATCGATTTTGTTGAAAAAAAGTATCAATCCACCAAATTCCGGATTTTCGTCCCATCGAGAAATATTGGGCAATAGTTAAGGGCAAACTGAAGAAATGTGGCAGAACCATGAAAAAACCCGCTCAAATGGAAAAGTGGTGGAACAAGATGGCGAATGAGTTTACCAGCAGTACTGTGCAGAAAATGATGGGTGGTTCACAAAAAAAGTTAAAAAATTCAACCGAAAAGCTGACGAATGATTTTTAGGTATTTTTTTTCCTTAAAGTGCAATAAAAACCCTATAAAATGACATTTTTACTTTTGTTGTACGTTATTTCTTTGCGGAGAAATGATCTATTTTATCCGACCAGATTCTATGTGAAACAGAATTTATTAAAATATTCGTCGAATTAAATACTCTATACCTTCTATAACATTGAAAAAAAATAATTCAAAATGTAACTGTCGTTGAATTAATGAAAAAAAAAACGGCAAAACTGTGTTCCTGTTCCGCTGTTGAATTTTGGTTCCAATTAAAATCTGAGATCTAATTGAAACTTTTAAATTTTCCTTGGCCTTAATTTCATAGTTTTGTTTCTGATGTACTTTTTCAAAACTATACTCTTCTATAGAAAATACCCTGAGTTCAGCATTTCTAAATGACCATTCTCAAATTATTGTTATCATGAACACGCTCTCATAGTTGAGTTTCGAATTTTATTTTGCGTATCTCTACACAAGAATATTGCTTTATTTTCAATCTTATCTTATTCCTAATTTATGATTCTGTGTCCTGAACGATTTATTTCCTTTCTAAATAAAAAAAAAATAATTTTTTTTATTATTAAAAATTACTGTTTTCAAAAGTAGCTTTTTTCACATTAAGAAGAGCTTCCTTATTAAAAAAAAATTCTAAAAAAATAAATAATTTTAAATTTTGAATTAAAATTTGCATTTTATTTTAAAATTTGCAACACATCACTTGAAGACGATTTTTTTGGTGTTTTAAAGATATGAAAGTGAAATAAACATTTGAATTTGAGTTATAAATTTTTGCTATTCCTTTTTTACTCTAATTGTAACTTTGATTCTCAATTTTCATACTAAAATTTTCTTTGTATTTCAAAACTACGATTTTCATTTGAAACTTTGAATTGAGGTTCTGAATAACGTCAGATTTCATTTAACTTTCATGGAATTTAAATTTCATTATTTTGTATTTTTTTTCTTTTTCTTTAATTTGAATCCTTAGTTTGAAGTCTAACTGTTACTTCCCAATAGTCATGATTAAAATATGAAATGTACTTTGGATGAAGCACATATGGGAGATAAGGGCAAAACGGGCACCCGGGGCATAATAAGCACTCTTCATTCCTACTCAAGTACGTATTTTCTTATATAAATTTTCAAGTGGATTGGTTTCGTACTTCCTATAGTATTAATCTTTCACCAAAAAAGAAATTTCCTTATCATCTTTACAGAAACATTCAAAAGAAACCAGCTAGATTCTTACGTGACAAAAATATTTCAATTCATTTTTGAGCATCACGAAATAAGCTTTTATGACATCAATATCATCTTGATCTATAATGTTTGCACTGCAATATTATCAACACATTGTTTTAAAATTTTCACCATCATTAAATTTTTGATTTTAGTCAATTTTAAAACACGTTTTTACTTAACCAGGCGAACATAGCACTATCGTCCAAAAATTTTCACAATATTTAAATTTTTTTTTTACTTTGTTTGGGTTTAATACTACACGTTAAAAATAAAAAAAAAACCATATAAGTTTCAAAATTTAAAACCAGCAAGCCAGACAAACTAAATTTTTTTGTTCAAAAATTTTGTATTCAACTCACTTAAATGTGAACTTAGCGTAAATTTTTTCAATATCAATGCAATCAAAAGATGCGGATTTTCATGCATTTTTTTTTTTAATTTTCTTTATTGGTATCAATTGATCATTAGATTTATATTACATTCTTACATTAAATAAGATGTTCAGTTCAATAATGAACTGTTCAGAGCCCTATTGTTAACTAGATAATAAAAATTTATTTATAAGACTTAAGTTTGCTGAGCGCAATCAAGTATCCATTCTGTATATTAATATATATTCATCCTGTAATTAAAACATCCATCATCTTCTGAATATCCCCCTTAAGAAAAAAGTATTTGATGAAAAACCAGGTTTTTATGCTTTTTCAGAACACAGTGCCTAAAATCCTTTCCATACTTTAGATTTAGTGCAGCCCCTTCCCGTTATTAAATTAAGCTCAAATTTGGCATATGGCCTTCTGATGATTCTCTTAAATCATTTAAGACTTTTTTTTTTGCAAGTGTTTTGATTTTCAAGTGGGTATTTATGAAGACTAATTTGATAAATTAAATTAAAAAATATCCTAAATTGTGATATTTTTTAAGGTCTGAACCCAAAATAACTCTACAAACGGTGATACAAACAACATACTTTGTTCAGCAAAGATTAAGTGCACAAAAATTAATTTTTTAGTTGGCTGCATACAAAAGTTTGTGCTTATCGTCCTAATCTACCATTTGAAGGGTGAGTCCCCAGATTCCCAGACATTATCAATTTTGGGACACCCTATTGTACATGCATGAGTAAAACCGTTGATTTTTCAGTGAATTTTCAGTGAAGTTACCTCCTAGTATATAATGTTCACATGTGCAAATTTTTGTGAAGTTCTTGAGATATCGTCCAATACAGAAGACAAAAAAACTTGTTTTACTAGTTCACATAGCTGACCAATGAACACGCCTGAAAAAAACTGCCCGCCGTAGGAATACTAAAAATACAGTTGTCAAATCATGCACAAAACATTGGAACTGCTTCGAAAGGAAGTAGAGAAGTGATGAAGTGATGTTTGTTCGTTTTTTTGTGCCAATTAATTTAGTTTTTTTCATGTGAAATAAAGATATTTTGTGTGCTTAATAGTTTTCTGTGCAGTGATAAACCTCAATGCTACCTGCTGCCATCGGATGACATCGAGTTATCATAGCGGAGAACTATTTCCGAGAGGATAAAAATATTATATTGTTCCATTTTGAACCGTCGATAAGTATCATTTCTGTGTTGTTGTTGTTTTTTGTGTTGTCCTGTATGCGTCTGAAAAAAAACGAACGCTGCTGACTGCCGACGGGTTGTGTGAAGAAGCGGCTAAGCCGTTTCGTGTGGTGTGTGCGTGGACATGGATGAATGCGAGAGTGCGAGAATGAGTTCCGCGTTATGCTCTCGATGCTGTGGGAGATTTACTTCGCCAGATGATCTTGTTCTCTGTTTTGGTAATTGCAACAGAGCTTTTCACATCAGCTGTTTACCGCTCGCGGTGTGTCAAAATATTGATTTGTTTCGAAAAAATAAAAATGCTGTTTTCGTTTGCGATGATTGTGTAGAAAATCCTGGTTTGGATAAAAATTATGATAATTTAATGATGATGATTAAAAATTTAAGCGATAAAGTCGATAAAATTCAAAATCAAAATTTCGTTCTTTCCGATTTGAAAAAACAAATTCAGGATATTGTTAGAGAAGAGTTAAGTTTGACGTCTAAGCAGTCCGATATAAATCGTAGTGATGAAGCTGTTAGGTATCATTTGCGTTCGAATTCAAAAAAACGTAAGTTAAATGACAACGAAAAAACACCAACTATGACATATTCTAAAGTAGTGAAGACTGCAGCTGCGCAGAATGCCGTGTTATCAAACGTTAGAAACCTAACAGTAAAAAGTGATACTCCGGTTAAAACTGACGAGCAAATTAAAAGCAAAACCAGAAATTTTTCATTAGCTAAATTGGAGGAAACAGTTCGTTTCAAACCAAATATTGAGCAGGATATGAGTATCACACGTAAAGATTTGAAATCAAATTTTGATCCGATATCAATGGGAGTAACATCAGTTCGTTATATCGAATCATCAGGCGAAGTGTTGGTGCGATGTAGTACGAAAGAAAAAGCACAAAGTTTTATGGCTCATTCTACAAAAGTTTTAGGTAAAAAATATTCTGTAGAAATTAAGCAACCGGCCAAACCCAAAGTTAAAATTGTGGGATTTGAAGAATCAGATGATTTTGATGAAAACGATTTTGTAAAGTTATTGAAAAAGCAGAATAATTTGTTAGACTCTGTTATTACGGTGGTCAAGATAGAAAAAAATAAGAAATGGACGTACAATCCAATGATTGCTACCTTAGAAGTTGATTCGCAAACATTCACTACATTAATAAAACGTGGGAAAGTTAATGTAGGATGGGAGCGTTGCAAAATTTATGAGGCCATTAGCGTTCTAAGATGTTATAATTGCTGGAGATATGGCCATAAAGCGGAATTTTGTAAAGAATCAATCTGTTGTGCTAAGTGTGGCGAAGGCCACGAAATTAATGAATGCAATTCTCAGTTTGAGAAATGTGTAAATTGTGTCAACTTCAATAACACAATTACACCTGAATTGGAGAAAATAGTAGATATTGGTCATCCAGCTTGGAGTTATGATTGCGAGATTTACAAACGCAAAGTTTCAAAAGCTAAAAAATTCATAGACTACGGTAAATAGCAATCAAAATCTGATATTGTGTATCTTAATGTGTGTGGTTTGACAAGTAATTTTGAAGAAATTTGCATATTGATCCAGGATCTGAAACCAGCTGTTGCAGTTGTAGTTGAAACTCACTTGACTGAAGACTCAAATTCAATTTCTTTGAACATAAGTGGTTACACTACGATACATTGTTTCTCTCATTCAAGGCATACTGGAGGAGTCTCAATGTTTGTTCGGAACATTTACAAAATCGTCATTTTGCTTAATGCTAACGTAGAAATGAATTGGATTCTGGCAGCAAAACTGAATGATGGAAAGAAACGAATAGTCGTTGGAGGAATTTACCATTCACCGAGCGCAAGTAATCTTCGCTTCCTGGATATTCTTGAGAATCATTGGCTTAAGGAAACAGTTGAAGAAGAAATCGATAACATTTTTTGTGGTGATTTTAATATAAATTTCAATAAAGAAGCAGAGTGCCGGGACTTGAAACGTGTTATGGAGGCATATGGTTTTAGACAAATTGTCACTGTAGACACCCGTATAACGGTTTCCAGCAGTACTAGAATAGACTTGGTTTTCACAAATGTGGACAGAGCTGAAGCGACAATCATTCCAGATTATCGCGTATCAGACCATGAGTCAATAAAAATATTTGCGGGATTAGGACCTGAAGCTGCCATACCCGAAACACATCAAATAATTAATGACTGGAGTCAGTATAAAAGCAACAAATTACGTCAACTTCTTGAGGCAGGTTTGCCAACCCTGAGATGCGCAGACTTTAATGAGCTGGTAAGACGTTTCGATTTATTGTTAAAAAATAGTGTTAATGCACTAGTAAAG
The DNA here is from genome assembly GCF_029784155.1 of Uranotaenia lowii. Classification (NCBI taxonomy): domain Eukaryota; kingdom Metazoa; phylum Arthropoda; class Insecta; order Diptera; family Culicidae; genus Uranotaenia; species Uranotaenia lowii. The sequence continues at coordinate 314,559,389 of NC_073693.1, forward strand.
CGGAAAAGTGTTCGCCAAACACCGGTACTAAATGGTACTGGTTCGGGTACTAATTGGTACTCTAGTAGTCTTAGTGAGATAAAAAAACGAAGAGATAAGCTTTATACACAGTTTTTAAGAAATAAATGCGAAAGAAGTTGGCGTAATTATAAAGTTGTAAGAAACGAATACTCGCGTAAAATAAAAGAAGCGAAAAACCAATCTATTCAAGAAGAGCTAGATAGAAACAAAAATAATGGAAAGTTATTATGGAAGTCGATAAAACGACTAATGAATCCGAGTGGCGCCAAATCTGACTCGATCTCGTTTAGCGGTGTTGAAATTACAGATGAATCTGAAATTGCAGAGAAGTTTAATGACTTTTTTATCGATAGTGTCATGGAAATTCATGACAGTATTCCAGCAAGCTCTAATGGCTGCTTGAATCAGCTAACCTACAATGGCGGAGATTTTCGCACTTTTGAACCATTAAATAGCCAAGAGTTCTTTGAAATAGTGAACAATATGAAACCAACGGCGGGTATCGAAAATGTTTCTCTAAGAGTTTTTAAAGATTCTTTATCTGTACTAGCGAGTCCGTTACGAGATGCTATAAACACAAGTCTTCAAACAGGGATAGTACCTGATACGTGGAAGTGTTCAACTGTAGTGCCTATAGAAAAACAGAAAAATGCAAGAGAGGAAACGTTATTCCGTCCTATAAATATGTTGGAAATCCAAGAAAAAGTGCTAGAATTAGCAGTAAAAAAACAGTTTTTGAACTTTATTGAGTCCCAAGAAATACTTATTGCAGAGCAGTCTGGATTTAGGAAACAACATTCAACAGAAGCTGCTGTGAATTTGATACTTCGAAACTGGAAGATCAATATTGAAAATGGTAGCTACACAATTGCTGTGTTTTTGGATTTTAAGAGAGCATTTGAAACGATTGATCGGTTATTGCTGATAGATGTACTAGTGAGAGTTGGTATCAATGATACGGTTCTTAACTGGTTTAAGAATTACTTAGATAACAGAATGCAAAGAACAAAATTTGGTTCATCTTACTCGCGATACAGAGAAAATAACTTAGGTGTCCCTCAAGGAAGTGTCTTGGGTCCATTGTTATTTATACTGTACATCAACGACATGAAACAATGCCTACAGTACGGTCGTCTTCAGCTATTTGCGGATGATTCAGTCTCCTACTGGAGTGGAAATGACTTAGAGCTTGTTATTCAAAACGCAAATGCTGATTTGAAAAATATTGCAGATTTCCTAAAACAGAGAAAGTTGTGTTTGAATCTCAATAAAACCAACTGGATGATCATTGGCAACCGCAAAATTGGAGAGTGTTCAAACTTGTTGATTGATGGTTGTGCAATCGAAAGAGTACATCAAGTTAAATACTTAGGAGTACAGATAGATGAAAAGTTAAATTTTATAGCCCACATTGACTACACTATTAAGAAGATTGCCATGAAATATGGAATACTTTGTCGGATAAGCAGATATATGACTTTCTGGTCAAAAATTATCTACGTGAAATCTGTTATTATGCCACACTTTGATTATTGCGCTACAATTTTGCTTCATGCATCAGACACGCAGACAAAGAGGCTGCAAAGAATACAAAACAAGATAATGCGAGTGGTAATACGATGCAACCGATATACTCCTAGTGCTCTTATGCTTGATATGTTGCAATGGATGTCAGTAAAGCAGAGGATTGCTTACAACAGTATGATTTTTATCTACAAAATGAAAAAAGGAATGTTACCATCCTATTTATTGGACGGTCTGCAGTACGGAGTTGACATACACGGATACAATACAAGGAGAGCCCGAGATTTCAGACTACCAAATACAAAAAAAGAGATGACCAAACGATCTGTGTTCTACAATGGACTGAAACTGTATAACAGCCTACCACGGAGCATCAAAGACAGTTCAAACTTGAATATTTTTAAGAAGCTGACAATAACTTACATAAAACATACAATATGAAACAAGGACTAATCCTAAAAAGGATCATACAATAGTGATGAAGATCTGACGGAACATCAGATAGAAATTTGTACGGTGATGGACATACGCGGGAGTAAGACGAACAAGTCGTACATAAATTGACAACATAAGTAAACAATACATATTATCCTAAGGATAAACTGTCCCTCCTTCTTCAAAAGATGCGTATGGGGTGGAGGAAGGACCCAAATGGGCCTGTGGGACCATCACAAAAAACTGCTAGCCGGGAGATATTTTGAAAAATAACGTAGAAGACAGCAAAACCAACTCTTTAGCGGGCATCTGGCCGAATTTCAGCCAGAGACTTTTCATCGCAAAATCTCACCTGGATGTTTCGAAGATGAACAGATAGAAATAAATGTAAAATTTGTGGTTTAGCACTTAAAGTGGCTGACGATCTGTGAAAACTGCAAGTCTTATATAACGATTGATACAATGGGTGGCTAAATATACAAAAAAAAAAGCCTTTTAATGCGACCTTTATCCATGAATTACTCTTCCACAGAATTAACAAAGTCGATACTATGTTTCGGTTGCATCTGGAATAGTGCAATTACTCGGAAGCAGAGGTGGAGTGATTGAAAGTTAATTATAATATGTTTTGTGTTGAAGGAGGATAATCTGATAAAATTGTCATAACTTCGATCTAATTAAAAGTTTTGACTATTTCGGAAGTCAAACTTCAGAAAACAAAAAAAGTAATTTTAAAATTCCTGATTTGGAATCCTGTATTGCCTTATTCAGAATTTAACATTTTTGTTAAACTTCAATTCGATAAATTTTGAATTCAGCGGAAAATTAGAGATATCAATCATCTAGAAGCAACCTAATGCATAATTTCTTCAATCGTAAGTAATCAGCATCGATTAGAGAGCTCTAAGAACGTTTAACTGAACCAGAATGTTAATGGAACGCTAAGATTAACTCATAGTCATAAAACAAGGTGTGTAACGTGTTATACTAAAGTAAAAATATATGCTACTTAAAAAAATCCAAAAACCCACACATAAAAACAACATATCTAGAACAATGTTTTCATGATTTTCCTTTTTTTATTTTGATATTTTTTTTAAATGTAGTTTTTGTTGAACTATGCTGTTTGGGAAAAACGAACATTTTACAGTGAAAATTCCAGAAGCTTCTAGTTATAAATTTTTGTTGAGTCTATCAGGTGTGATGTAAACTTGGAAAAAACATTGTCATTTTATTTGAATATGAAGATTTCGTAATTAAGCATAGGTTAAAATTATTATTTAACTTAATGCTCATGATTTCTCATGATTTAAAGTGCCAATAATCCAAACAAGCTCACAATTGCTTAAACTGAATTTGTCTTGTTCAAATCCTGTTCCATAAGTAATCATAAGTGGGTACCGACAACATATCATCGTTTCATTTGCTCGAGCAGCACGAGTTATGACTGAAACCTTTCACCTTCAATTTTATAATTCATTGACATCATTCATGTAACTTGTGTTTATCAGGGAGGACGTTCATTCGAAACCCCCCTCACCCTACTTCAATAAGCATCGTTTGCTGCTAGCAAGCAAAGCAATTCATCCCGAGAAGCTAGCTAAATAGGTTCCCAGTGAGCTCTCTAACATTGGAACGTGTTCGTCTTAGCTGGAGAAACCTTCATAACTAGAAGCTGATCAACTCCGAGTCCTGTTTATTATTTGAGATCTTTTCAAGCAGATTACCTTCTGTATGGAAGTACGTTTGTCATCTCCGCAAAGCATCGTCATCGCAACGAGGGAAGAGCCAGCAGCCCGGGAAGATTGCTGCAGGTGACCGAAGTATTTATGCAAAATGATCCAATAATAATGATGATGTTTTCTCAGCTATCACACTTTCGTTTTGCCACCGCTTGACACTCTCGGTTTGCCGTAAATCCTATTAACTAGCATTCCTTCCCTCTGCATCCCGGTTGGATCTTGTTGGATTTCCCGTCCATCTCTCGCCCTTCCTTTGGAGCTAGGAGATCCCGGCGAAGATCCTAAACAACGACGTCGAACAATCCCTCCCCGACTTGTTATGCCATGTGATTGCTTAATCCCATGCATATTTCATCCCTTGCCATTGTCATTATAGTGGAATTGCTCGGTTGGGTCGGAGTTTGTACACTACACGTCCGTCGTTCTACAACTGCTGCTGCTGCTGTTTCTGGTGGAGTCTGACTACTCTACTCTACAAACGGTATGACCTGGGCGAGAAGGCAAAAACACAACACATACATCATACAAGAACCACCCCCGCAAATTCACTCCCCCATCAATCCACCAAAATCTGCTGCGTGCCGGTTCTCCCCTCCCAAGTTTGGAGGAAAGTATGGAATCTATAATTTTCATTTCACATAACTCATATTGCTTCCAAAGACAGCACAAGTTGGTGGACCAACCCGAGTTGGTACCTTCATCTCTCGTCATCTCTAGTTCCAGAATATGTGAAGGAAGAGGGATGGTTCCAGCTCCAACCAGGGTCCTACCGTTCCCAAAGACCGTTACTCATCGTATCGGGCGTGGTGTATCGTTTCACTCTGGTTTAGTTTGGCACCAAACAACGTTAAGAAGGGGGGGTCGGCCAGTCGGGGGATTGGAGCGGCCGAATTTGCTTATTTTTCTTGGCGCTGAGGAGTTTATTTGCATATGCGGTGCAACAGGAGTGCATTTTTGTTGGAAAACTTTTTCTAATGTTGAGATGTCATTAAAGGTGGCTCAAAATTTAAAATCAAACGCAAAATCTGAATCAGTCTTCCCGAAATCATAGGTCTGCTACATAGTCTGCATATTTAGTTCAAGTTTAATTTGAATAAATTTTACATGCATCCCAAACAGTTGTAGTTTGTTGTTCGAATTTGAATATGATTATTGAAAAATTTAAAGAGGCGATTTGATAAATACATGTTATTCGTTATATGCAAATCCATACCAACACCTGAAAATTTCTATTCCCATAACCAAACCAAATTTAGCCTATTAGAAACTCAATTTATAAACTTTAATACGTAAAAAACCGTTTTAAGATGTTAAACTTAGTTATTGATGATAATTTATTTGTTATTTTGGTGATCAAAGTAACCCCAGTTTACTGTATATCACGAGAATATTTCTAAGAGAAAGTTCACTGGTGTTGGGAAAAAGTGGTAGAAATTTTGACATTTTGAAAATTTTACCATGCAAAAATGTTTTCAAGACCTTGGAGTGATGTAATTTTTTACAACACTGTTTCTATTTCACCCGTATGTGATAGAAATATTGCTATTTTTTTATCACAGCATGCAAAAATACAACACGTGTTGTAAAAAAACTAGAAGGCTAGATCTTGAAAATGTTTTTGCACGGCAAAATTTTCAAAATGTGCCGTAAGTGTCAAAATTTCTACCACTTTTTCCCAACACCAGTGAACTTGCTCAAGGAATATATGAGCAAGTTCACTGGTGTTGGAAAAAAGTGGTAGAAATTTTGACACTTACGGCGCATTTTGAAAATTTTGCCATGTAAAAACATTTTCAAGATCTGTGGCCTTCTAGTTTTTTTACAACATGTATTGTATTTTCGCATGCTGTGATGCAAAAATAGCAATATTTCTATCACATACAGCTGAAATAGAAACAGTGTTGTAAGAAAATACAACGCCTCAAGATCTTGAAAACATTTTTGCATGGTAAAATTTTAAAAATGTCAAAATTTCTACCACTTTTTCCCAACACCAGTGAATTTGCTCTAAAGGTAACAAAATAAAACCCTGGTAAATCGATAACGAAAGCAGTGCTGTGTAGTAAGCCAAGAACTAAACGATCAAAATTCAACTTTTCCAAAAAGATGGAGATTTTATGTAGAGGAGTGCGGGGTATCGTGTGCCTTTTTTCTTACTTCAGAACTTTTAAATTTAAAAATAAAAAGATGGAAAGGTTTTCTTCATTTTAAATGTATCATTAGGCTTTTTTTTTATTTTTAAAATAAATAAATTTCCCCGAGCTCTGAATGTTTTAAAAACAGTACTTTTTTCGGATTTTGAAAAGTTGTGGAGAAATTAAACTATGCATGTTAATCAGTGAATTTGGATTTGGTGGCCCAGGCCAAATCGAAACTGAATAATTAACGTGCATAGATTATGAGTTGACCCAAAACTGATATTTAATAAATAATTTAGTTATTCATTATATAGGATCTATGTTCGTTTCTATCGGATTGGAAAAAATAGAAAAAATATTTTTCAAAACTCATCATTTGGCATAAGAAAACTTTCAGATAGGAAAATCGTATTCTAAGTTCTATATAAAGCTTTTATTTGCAAATTGGTTGCGATTGTGAGACTTATTGATGTTTCATCAACTATTCCTTTTCAAGATGAGAGAACAAGACAAAACTAAGATCTTAAGCTTATGAGCGTATTTTTGTTATGAGCAAAATTGTAAACAATCTTCAGGGCTGCAACGTGAAGGTGATACACTTTGTTTATTTCATAAACTAAAACCATTTTTAATTTTTCTTCGAAAATATCTCATTTATGTTTGATCTTAAACACATGATTTTTTTGGGCATTGAGATGCAAATTTTGACTTTTTCTATAACTGAAAATGTTTCTATTGTGCAAGTAGAATGACATTATGACACTTTTGGAAGTTTGGCGACTTGTATCTTTATTCGGTTGCAAAATTTCTGTGACTCTCAATGAAGTCATGAAACCATTAACCTGAAATCACTACTTTTTCATGGATGCTCCCTCAAAGCTCAGAAAACAAAACTCTTGTTTGGTATCTTGAGTGTAAATTTGACACTCCGCGCTTTAAACCGTTATATCTCTCTCGTATCTCCACCAATTTGTAGAAAATTTATAGTTTCAGAAATCTCGTGATGAGATTCTATTTTGACGAAAAATGTAAAAAAAGGTGTTTAAACCTTATTGAATAAGATTATTCAATAAATAAACCGTAAAAATTGTTCCAGTCACAGTGCAAAATTTTTAAATGTTCTTTTCTGGTATGACTGAAACTATTTTGACGGTCATTGATTGAAAAGTACGGCTTTTACATCACTTTTTCACATTATTGACGTCATGAACTAAAAAAATTGAAAAAAAAATTTCCTAATTTGCAACGTATAGCTTCTTACTTCAGCTATCTTGGTAAATGTGATTTTTTTGAGCATTTCGTAGCTGATGTTAATTTTTTTCTGAAGCTTGTTTTTCAGATTTTTCTTCTAAAACTTAAAATAACGAAAAACTCAAGTATTTCAGGCAGGCCCGTGCGAAGGACCCGTCCGTGGGGGGGGGGGGGGGGGTTTCGAAATTCAAATTTAGATAAAAATAATAACAATACCAAAAATAAACAATAAAAAGGAAAGGGATTTCTTACACCGTTTCTCACTCGTGATTAACACACAAACTAAAAAAAGAACAACTGATGAAAAAACAAAATTTTCGAAACATATTACAATGAAAGTTTTAAATTTTCGATGAGTAAGAAAGAAATTTGTTTCAAAAAAATGTCTTAGCTAATTTAAAATAATTATTTCCAAAATACAGAGTTAAAAACAAATCTAATTTCTTAAATAAATATCCAATCTGGTGTAAAACTTACCATTATTAGTTGTTAGGAAAATGATAAAAGTTGTTAATTTTGTTCATCTTAACTCAAAATTCTTTTCCTCATGTTTAACTGAAAATTTTATAAAAAATTCGCTGTATTTTTATTCATTTGAACATAAAATATTTAATCGCAATTTGAAATGTAAATTACCAATTACTGAAGAAGAAATGAATTTTGAACAGAATTTATTCAATGTTTGATGGTTCTATTTAGTTTGATAAAAAGAAGAATATCTTTAGATTCATTTTGAAAGTTCCAGTTATAGAATCCAGAAATAAAACCTTTTATAACGTAAAATCCTCCAGTTATTAAAATAAAAGGCTTATAAAGTTAATTTTTGAAGCTTAAATAATAACTTCATGTTTAATCAATCTGAAAAAGAAATGTTGGGAGATGGGTAATAACGTGAATGATGAAAAAACTGATAAAAAATTCAAAATAAGGAGTTCATAGTTTTGTTATTCATATTAAAAGAACAAATCAATGTTAGTTAATACTGCGTATTTTTAATAAGTTTTAAAGTTGCTACTTCGAACAATTTTTCAAACTTTTTAGATTAATTTTAAAATTATGATCAACCCAAAAAACAAGATTTCATTTAAACAATGTATTAACAAAAAGTTTTCAAATTTTCAATCGCAGGTTATTAAGCTTTTAATTACAAGCTCTGAGTATTTTGTCACTTTCGATTGAAATATTGGCTCCTAGAAAGAACAGAAGGTAGAAACTATGTTTTCTTATTAAAAATTTGGAGTTAGAGGCTTGTGTTTCAAGAAAACGAAAATTCAGAATTGAAAAACAAAGACAAATTTGTTAAAAAAATTTATAAAATTTAAAAAAGTTTAACTATAAAGTTAATAATAAAATTGAAAAAAGCTGTACTATAAAATTTTGTAAATTTATTCGAAATTTTTAACAAAATATGAAATGATAAGGAGTTTAAACATGTATCAGTTTTAAGTGAAATCAAACATAACTGATAACTGATTAACTAACAAACCTACCTTTATGAAAAATCTGATTCTGATTTAGTTTATCATACAGTATGATAAACTAAATCAGAATCAGATTTTTCTTATATGTAGGTATGTTAGTTAATCAGTTATCAGTTATGTTTGATTTCACATTAACTGATACATGTTTAAACTCCTTATCATTTCATATTTTGTTATGATTGTATGATTCATACTTCATCCTGTTAAGGAAAAATATGTTGATAATAATGATGCAAGATCTAATAAGTAAAATTCATCAGTTAAAAAAAACAAAACATTACAAGTATCTTTTACAAAACGGCAAAAAGCGTGAAAAAACTTGATTCTGTTTGAAGTTGATGATTCATATAAAGCTTTTATTTTTAAATAATATGTTTTTGATTGGAGTTTTGGTAAAAAAAAGTTCTGAAATTTGTCAAATGATTTTTACTTATTTTCAAAAGTCATTTCCATAACAAAAGCTGATAGAAATAATTGCATATTTAGATTCTGCCGGAGGCGAAAAAAAGTTACAGAGGTTGTATATAAGAAACGACCGATAAGTTCACGTAGAAT